>NW_026947488.1:69725000-70010000 GCF_034190915.1 Cavia porcellus | reverse complement strand
TCTAGTATGCACAGATATTTTCTGTTTAGTAATTTTTTCTTGAGCATAATGAATCACAAGATCTACGAAAATTTATCTTTCATAAAAAATTGAATGTTTTACTCCATTATTTTTTCATATATTTCCTTGACTAAATTTCTTAATCTCCAATTATATGTATTATATATCATTTGATGCTGTCTCATGAATTCCTGGGTATTGTTTCATATTAGTTTTGATTGCTCCATTTCTCCTGTCTTTTATATTTGACAATTTTTATTAATTTATCTTCAAACACACTTTTCTTATTTTAAATTATTACACCTCCATCTAGTTATTTCAGTGAACTTTTATATTTCAGATATCATGCTTTTCAGCTCTACAACTAACATCTACTAATTTTTGCAGTTTTATTTCTCTGGTGCAATTCTTTGAAAATTTTGTAAAAATAAATTGAATTGTAATTTAAGCACAGTTATTTGCTGCCTTTAAAAACATTGACACTGTATTCCAGATCCTAAAGGAAAATGATTTCCAACCTAAACTGATGTACCCTGAAAAACTATCCTTCAAAATCGATGGTGAAATAAGATACTTCCATGACAAAGAACAGCTGAAAAACTGCATGATCACCAAGCCAACCATGCAAAAAATATTGAAAGACAGTTTAGATACACTTAGGAAAAAACCACTAAGCAAAGCAGATAAACAGAACAGAAAGATAAAGATGCAACAGCAGAAAGATAACATGTCAACAATAAACCAACATATAACAGTTATAACCATTAATGTAAATGGTCTCAATATACCAATTAAAAGAAGCAGACTGGTAGAATGGATAAAGAAATAATATCCCATCATATGCTGTCTACAAGAAACTCATCTAACCCAGAAGGATACTCACAGACTGAAAGTCAAAGGATGGAAAACAGTACTTCACACAATAGGAACCCACAAAAAGCAGCAGTAACCATTCTGTTTGCAGACAACGTGAAATTTAAGCCAATAATGATCAGAAGAGACAAAAAAGATTACTGCATACTTGTTAGGGGAAAACTTCAAGAGGAAGAGATAACTATCTTAAATATATAAGCACCGAATTCCAGAGCACCCAGTTATGTAAAACAAGTATTAACAGAAATAAAGTATTAAATTATCAGTAACACAGTTGTAACAGGAGACCTTAACACACCATTGACACCAAGGGACAGATCAACCAGACAGAAAATCAGCAAATAAATAACAGAACTGAATCACACAGGTGAACAAATGGACTTGATAGACATATACAGAGTGTTCCATCCAACAACATCAGAATACACACTCTTCTCAGCAGTACATAGGTCATTCTCTAATAGACCATATATTAGTTCAAAGAATGTATTTAAATAAATGCAAAAGAGTTGAAATTATTCCTTGCATGTTATTGGATCATAGCACTTTGAAATTAGAAATTAATGATAAAAGATACTGCAAAAATCCCACTAACACAAGGACACTGAATAACAAACTCTTGAGTAATCAATGGCTCACAGGGGAAATTAAAGAAGAAATTAAACAATATCTACAAGCAAGTGAAAACACAACTACAACTTAGCAGTATCTGTGGAATGTAATGAAAGCCATCCTCAGAGGAAAATTTATTGCACTGAGTTCCCACATCAGGAAAATAGAATGAATACTAATAAATAATCTGATGTTACACCTCAAACAGCTAGAAAAAGAAGAGGAAGTCAAGCCAAAAGCCAAAAGAAGAGAGGAAATTATAAAAATCAGAGCAGAAATCAATGCAATAGAGATTAAGAAAACAATCCAAAGAATCGATGATTCAAAGAGTTGGTTCTTTGAAAGACTGATAAGCCCCTAGCCAACCTTACTTAAAAAGGGAAGAAAAAGCTCAAATTCATGCAATAAGAAATGAAAAAAGTGAAATCACTACAGACTCTATAGAAATACAGCAGATCATCAACACCTATTTCAAAAACCTCTACTCTCAAAGGTTGGATAACACAGAAGAAATAGACAGATTCCTAGAAACATATGAAGTACCAAAGCTAGGTCAAGAGGATGTAAAACTGCTAAATAACCCAAATATTACTCTAGTATCAAAACCTGAAAAAAGACCCAACTAAAAAAGGGAACTATAGACCAATCTCCCTAATGAACACAGATGCAAAAATCCTCAATAAAATATTGGCAAATAGGATATAGCAAATCATCAAGAAGATTATACTCCATGACCAAGTGGGATTCATCCCAGGCATTCAGGTGGTTCAACATATGTTAGTCAATAAATGCAATCCACCATATCAATAAAGCCAAAAGTAAGAAACACATAATCATTTCTGCAGATGCAGAAAAATCTTTTGATAAGGTCCAACATTCATTCATGATAAGACCTTTACAGAAAATTGGAATAGATGGTCTTTAACTCCATATAATAAAGGCCATCTATGACAAACCAACAGCCAGAATCATAATAAATGGCCAAAAATTGAAAGCCTTTACTTTAAAATCAGGCACAAGACAAGGATGTTCTTTATCATCACTCATATTTAATATAGTACTGGAAATACTAGCCAGAGCAATTAGAAAAGAGGGAGAAGTAAAAGGGGTAAAGAAAGGAAAAGAAGAATTTAAATTATCATTGTTTGCAGATGACATGATACTCTACATAGAAGACCCCCTAAACTCCATTGAAAGACTCTTAGATATAATAAATTCAGTAATATAGCTGGATACAAAATCAATACTCAAAAATCAATAGCTTTCCTATACACTAATAACAAAATCACAGAGAGGAAAAATAAGAGAAGCTACACCCTTCACACTAGCAACCAAAAAAATGAAATATTTAGAAATTACTGTTATGAAAGAAGTGAAAGACCTATACAGGGAAATTATAGTACACTGAAAAAAGAAATTGAAGATGATCTCAGAAAATGGAAAGACATCCCTTGCTCATGGATAGGAAGAATAAATATTGAGAAAATGGCCATTCTCCCAAAATTGTTATACAGATTCACTGCAATCCCAATAAAAATACCATCAACATACCTCATAGATCTAGAGAAATCACTCCTAAAATTCATCTTGAGTGAGAAGAGACCTAGAATAGCAAAGACAGTTCTAAGCAACAAAGGCAAGGCAGGAGGTATCACAATCCCCGAAGCAACCGTAGTAAAATCAACATGGTACTGGAATCAAAACAGAGCCAAAGATCAATGGAATAGATTAGAAGATACAACCACAACTACAAACACACTCAACCAACTTATCTTTGATAAAGGAGCCAAACAGGTTCACTGGAAGAAGGACCGTCTCTTTATTAAATATGGCTCTCCATATGCTAAAAACTAAAACTAGACCCATATCTATCACCATGTACTAAATTAAAGTCTAAATGGATCAAAGATCTGAATATTAAAACAGAAACACTAAATCTCTTGGAAGACAAATTGGGTAGAAACCTTGAAGACATAGGGGTAGGTAGAGAATTCATGCACAGGACTCAAACCGCACTTCAAGTGCTTCCCAGAATCAATAACTGGGATCACCTCTATTAAAAAGTTGCTAAACATCAAAAGAAATCTCCAGCATAGTGAAAAGAAAACCTACAAACCGGTAAAAAATCTTAAGAAACTGACCATCAGACAACGGAATTCTGTCTAAAACATATAAAGAATAAAAAAAAAAAAAAATGTGACCCACAAAATTCAAAGACCCGATCCAAAAATGGGCATCTTAGATGAATGCACAATTCTCAGATGATTAAATGCAAATGGCAAATAAATGCATGAAAAAATGTTCATCATCCTTAGTCATTAGAGAAATGCAAATTAAAACCACACTGAGATTTCATCTCACTCTTGAAAGGATGGCCAAGATCAAGAAAACCACTAGCAACAAATGCTGGAGAAGCTGTGGGGAAAAAGGAACTCTCCTGTACTATTGGTGGGAGTGTAGACTGGTGCAACCATTGGAGGTCAGTCTGGAGATTTGTCAGAAAGGTGGGATTGGAAGCCCCATTGACCCAGCTATTCCACTTCTAGGCATATTCCTAGAAGAACTGAAAGCATCATACCACAGTGATAGATGTACACCCATATTTATAGCAGCACAATTTGTAATAGCCAGATCTTGGAAACAACCTAAGTGTCCATCAACTGAGGATTGGATAAAAAAGTTGTGGTATTTTTATACAATGGAGTACTACTCAGCTATAAAGAATGATCACATTGAGATATTTATAAATAAATGGATGCAGCTTGAGACCACACTAATAAGCAAAATAAATCAGACTCAAATGTATACATATTGAATAGTTTCCCTAGTGTAAGAAATGATAAGAATACATAAAAGTATGTGGTAATCATGATTCCCAATTATATTGGTTTGAAGCAATATAATGTTTTCACTCATTAATTGGAATTATTTTAATCTGGGTTGTTCGATTTTATTGTCTGTGATACTACGAATAGCTCTTTGAAGAAAACAAGATTTCATAATAGATAGTGCTGATTTATTATCATTTTGTTTTGAAGTCCCATCAAGCTGTTGTTCACCTATTTCCATTGGTTTTAACATGTTGTATCTTATTATATTTTAATATACATGATAGTATAAACAAAATTTTTTATAGGCAAAGAGATAATATAGAACCGATTGTTCATTTTCTTTTAGCTGGCTCTAAATACCCTATAATACTTTCATTCTCTTGAATGGTTTCACATTGTCTTCATATGTTTGATACTATAGTATACGAAGTTATACTCAAATATTTCAAGGAAAGAGACACTATGGTAACTACTATTATGTCAGGTTATCTGGTGGTGAAACACTACGATGTTTAATTGTTCTCTTTTGACCTGTGTTGTTATGTTATGTCCTCTTTTATCTCAATCTCTCCTTTTTTTAAAAAAAAAATTACTTTAATTCTATTTTTTTTATTAAGGGAGAAATAAATTGAAAAATAGCAGGATATATTATAGTAACTTTTTTGTTTTCCTCTTACCTGATTTGAATCCCTGTATTGCTCTCCCCATTTGTTTTGATTGATTTTACTGTATTCTGTTTTGTTTGATAGTATAAAGTTTCAGGGTATAGGTAACCACTTTGAAGGCAATAAGATTTACTATGATGCTCATTATGGTTTGACTATTATCTTCTTTTGAAGTCCTGTAAGTTCTCCAATGTTTAGGTTTTATTGGTTTTATTCTATACTGTTTTGTTCAATTGTATTATACCTGATGATATAGGCAACTCTTTTTAAGATAGCAAGAGGCATAATGGTAACCATTGTTGATCACCTGGTATTCTGTTTTTACATCATGTTCTATGTCCATCCTTCTGTTCTAACTGACTCTGTTTTGCTTTGTCACATTTGGTGTTTTTGTCTTCAAAAAAAAAAATAAGAACTGTGGGAGTAATAAAACCAAAATGTGTGATTGTTATTGTAAAAAAGAGAGGAAAAGAAAATGATCTAAATGATATAACTGCATGTATATTTAAGTGTGTAAAATAGAAAACCATATTACTAAGTTTTTGTTGGATCATTGAACAGAACTGTTCGCAATCTCACTGTTTAAATGTCCACTTTGTATGCTTTAATTTTGTAATTTGAACAACTATTTCTAAGATGACAATATGTACTCTATTAACTAGTGATTTCTTATTGTATATTAGTTTTCTTGAAATCCTGTATTACTTGTACCCTTTCACTGTTTATTTTTTTTCTTTAAATAAAAAAAAATTGACACTAATTTCAGTATCAAGAAGTTTAGGGTTGGTCTCAATAGACATATTTTCTTTTAAGTAACCATCACATTTCCTGCTTTTTTATTTTATATTTCTATGTTTTTGAAACATAAATCATATCATACTGAAATAATATTTCCATGTGTTTCATATACCACTAAAACAGATTGTATCTAGTCTATATCTTGTTGGTTTTATTATTATATAATTTATTTTCTCTTTTTTATTATACTAACATTAAATATTTTTCATTAGAAGTTTTCAAAGATGTGAGAAAAGCCATCAAAAATTATTTCAAGTTTGACAGTTTTGTAAGTACTATCCTGTATAAGTTCCTGAATTTATAGACCTATTTCTTATCACTAAAATATATATAACAGAGTATTAAATGTCTTATTTGCAACATTTAAGCAGTTAGAACATATCAAACATCTGTTTGTGCTACTTATTTCCTTTGATTTTTCTGAGTCATAATTAATTCATTATTGTAGAAATTTTAAATAATAATCACTGTTTTACTGTGTTGAAATGCTGCCATATTATTTCTATTTGTTTTTCAGTGATTATCTCTTCAGAGTTTCAGAAACCAATTTATGAAAATGTAGCAGTATTTTTGTAACAGATTACTAATTAGTACCTAAATATAACCTTTTTAGTTCCTGAGAAGTTATTCTACTGAAAAACTGTTAACAAACCATATTTTTCCTGAAGTAATCATTAACCTGACATCACTAGATCGGGTTCAGTAAATGATATATTAAAATGTATTCCATAAAATTATTACCAATTTCTTTGGTGCTAACCATTTTAGAATGATTTTGCATAAGATTATGTGATACGATTATGTTTATACTCCAAATATTCAGTCTGAGTACAATCCCTTACATGTGTCATTATCATATTTTCAGGCTCTTTTATGTCAAGTTAACACACACTTGGTTTTTCAGGAACTGCAATACCTGGTTAACATCACTTTGACTTTTTATGTTCTATCTCCTGTACTCCAGGAGACTTCTGACTGAACCATTTGCTCTCCTCCTCACTTTGCTTCTCTTGAAACAGAAATTACTGTGCATAATCTTTAAATATTGTCATATTTTCAAAACTAACCAAAAATGGGATGATCTTTTTCTTTGGAGTCTCAAAAGACTGCGTAATACCACACTCACACTTTTTCTTATTTCTCACATATTGTCATAAGCTGGAATTTTTTATTACATGGTGGCATCTCATTTTTGACACTGTAAGTTTTAGGAAGAGAGACAGGGGCCAGATCTTCAAGTTACATGCAAACTGGCTGAATGGAAGCAGTCTATACCTGTGAGTTATTATTTACTTAAAATACTGAATAATTGTTAGACTCTACATCTTGAAACAATTTTTGGAAACATTTTGAGGAAAATAATGCAAAAATACTTCATTTGATACAATAAGATTTACCTACGCTCAGAATCAGGAACAATAATATGACCATTAGGGAGTTTGAATTTGCAGAATACCAACATAAACATATAAAACTAATTTACTTAATTGTTCCTGGTAAGAGTAATAAATATTTTTAAGCTAAATAAAATTTTAAACTAAGAAAATGAAATTCTTATCACATATATCACTGCAAAATGAAAATTAGATCACTTCCTGAATAAATCAATTTAAACTGCTTAAGAGAAATAGAGCAATCACATTCCCATCAAACACTTGGTTAATGTATATTAAACAAAAATTATGATATAAAATATATTACATAACTAATAATAAATTAATAAATATATGTTAATGGTGTATTGCATATTTTATTTTCACTATCTGGTAACACTTAGAATGTTGCTATACTGTGCATAGAACATCAAGATCATATTTGTTTTAATTTTAAAAGACATGAAATGTTCATGTTAAAATTTGTTCACTATTTTTATTTTAGTCTGTCAAGGTATGTTTGAATTATGAGTACTACAGATGCTGAGTTCTGCTTTCCAATTATGTTTGTTTGGAACTTTGTGGCACATTTTCCCTTTCAGTATGGCTTGTTACTGCACATAAACAGCCATCGTGTGACATGTTCAGAGTCACATCACAGAAAGTCTTTATCTCCAAAATTAACTACTTAACCAGGAACAACTCTTTCGTATTCCTTTGCTTGCATTTGCTTGCATCAGTGTTTCCTTAATTGTAATTTGATCTTTAATTCTACATTCCCAACTTTGTGTCTGTTCTGGACTAGGTTGCTTTTATATAACCTAAAATCTTTTAAGAAGTTTAGGAATATTTTTATTCCTGTTGTGCCATAAAGATAGAACAGTGCTGCAATGCAAATGACTAAATTTGAGGTCAGGTTCCAAAACTTAAAGTGAGTATACATCTAGGTAAATCATTTCCATTTCCTCTCAAGCTTTTAATTATAAGGCTAAAACAAAGAGAGTACTATGCTGTAGAAGCTCATGTGAATGAAATAGACTAATAACTGTAAGAAACTTTGAATTTCTTCCAGATAAATATTGAGTATTTATTTTAAAAACAGCGTTCCTACTATCATATCATTTACTTTTGCTGCATTATCTTTATCTGCTCTGCATATCCAGTATTCATTCATCTTTTATTCCTTCATTTTACTATTATTTAATGAATTTGTATTGTCAGAGATTCACTTTTAAGCTCGTTTCTGTTTGTCATTATCTTTTTTAAAAAAGAGAATAAAATCAAACAAAATAAAACAGAATACAGTCAATCAAAACAAAACAGTGATGTGATTCAGGTCTTCAAATCAATGTAATAGGACATCAACAATGTATCTTGTTATCTTTGAAATAGCTGCCCACATCATCAGATATAATAAAATCAAGCAAGACAAAAAAAAATGAAACCAAACCAAACCAAACAATAAAAATGATTCAGGACTTTAAAACAAAATAATAGAGAATTAACAATGATTACTACCTTCAGAAGGAGATTCCTTATAGTTGCTGTATTTCTTATTGTATCCTCCCAATAGATGCTCAGACTACCAGCTTTAGGCCTGAAAAGTGAAGCAAATAATACAAGCATTAGGTAGTTTTTTTACTGTAGTAGCTACCACCTCAATCTGTGTTTCTCCATATCAGCCAGTTACTTACCAAGGGGGCGGGAGGCCCTCAGCTCTTAGCAAAGCTCTTCTTGTTTCCCAGTCCACACACTGGCTGGCTCAAAGGAAGAGACTGGTTTCTTGTTTCTCCTTCTGGTCCGTGATTGTCATTGGCTCACAAAAAGGGTACTATCATTACTTTTTGATTTTTTGGTAGTATCTTTAGATTGTAATGTTTTTCTAATAGTTTGTTTCTTTCCATTGTTATATCATCATCTGAGCTAATTTTATTGAGTCATATTGACATATTATTATAAAAAGGGTCAATTTATGAAAAATCATCTTCTGTTTCTTGAGTTATGTTCCATTTATAAACATGTGTACTAGAATTCTGAGTGTCTTGCATCATTCATTTCCTTCCTTCCCTCTTCTTTTCTCATGTTTGTGTAGTTTATATTTCATATATTTTTGTTCATTTTTCTTCTTGTTATTGTTTATGTCCTCCCATCTGTGATTACATAAGGATACTTATTTAAAGTGAACTGAAGCTAGTGCGTTTACATTGAACTTCATTCTCAACTTTTTCATCTTGATAGTGTCTAAGTTGCTCAATTGCCTTGGTGGTGTTAGATTTGGCAGTCTGCTGCCAGACTCCCTTTGTGCTGGAATTACAGACTTGTAACAGCTTGCCAGGTTATACTTTTTTTCTGTAAATTAAATTTACATTGCTCCATTTTGGACGAGTACCATTTGACATCCCACATTACTTGTGACCTATTAGCCTTCTATCTGATTTGGAGTAGAGTAATTGAATATATGATACCACCCACTTTTGTAAGACTGAGTATTCAATGAAGTATTAGAGACAGTCATAGGAGAAAGTTGAGGTGGGTTGGGAGCCATGCTTTATTGAATAATCTGACCTTGAGGATTTTAGTAAAAATATTTGAATATATTCTAAAATTAGTCATAAAGGAAACAGCATCCATTTCTTTTTGGTTAATCTCCCACCTCATTTAGAGGTGGTATATGTAGGTGCAGAAATAAGAAATGTAAGAAATGTAATCTTATTATGCTTTGGCTTATTTCATAGATTCAGAACTGCTCCAACATATATTTGGGTTCATTCTGAGGAGGAAGCTTCTCATTTGCAATATGGAAATTTCTAAGATTGATTTAAATTGAAAAAACTATTTAAATGTGCTAAGTGATTCAAATCATTTTTAAAAAGAAAAAAATATATTTTAACAAAAGCAACAGATTTAAGCTTCTGAGTTACTTACTTATTCTTTTTTAAAAGGAATATTTTTAGAGTATTAAACCTTAGTCTAGGACACATAGGTGCCCAACAATCATTTAATGAACACATTTTTAAAAGTTTATATACATCTAAAATTACAGTATTTACATTTATGTTGTAGCTATTATACTAATTATAGTATGAATTAATATATTTCACTGATAAATTTACATACATTCATATGTCAGGCCTTAATCATGATCATGTCCAAATTCTCTTCTATTTTCTTCACCTTTCTTTTCTCCTTTGGCACAGTCCCTTGTATCTTCTTTTGTCATCCCAAATTATTTTATACCCTATTAGTCTGTTTTATCTATTATACTTAATATTTAAACAGTATAAAAACCTGAATAAAGAAGAGCCTGAATAACAGATCTTGTTATTGAAACAAAGAAAATATGTATTTCATGTATACATTATTTTTAGAGACAATTTTGTACAGTTTTTGTTATCATTGATTTTCTTTATGATAGCTCAAAATATGACTGCATCTTCACAAGCTAAGAAAAAAATATTGTATATAATTGACAGTCTTGATTAGTGGAAAGGTAATGAAGTTAGAAACAAATTTTCCATATTCAGAGTGGGGCTCAACTTGTTTGCACTAAATTTTCTAATAATTTCAGTTTTACTCCAAAATAGATGCATTCTTCAGCCAAATTCAAGGCTATACTTAGCTACAATAAAGATTAATGAAATTTTAGAAACACAAATATTACTTGTGTTGCAAGCTGTTCCCAATATAATTATAGCTTAGTGTTTTACACAGTGGTGAATTCTAAAACAACAATTTTGTAACAAATCACAACTATTAATCGTTTCAGCTAAAATTGAGTTATAGAAGCAGATTTCCAGCTTCAGAGCAAGAGGAACTTCCATGAGAAGAAAGCATATTTATGCACCGCTGAAAATCCTCTTTATTTTAATCATTACCATGTAACATGATTGAAGGTGTACCCATAGCTCCAATCTGATATAAGTGTTGCTGATTTGATATACAAAGTAATCAAAGTTAAATGCCACTGCAGCAGATAATCTTCTGTTCTCTACTCTTCCTGCTATGTATTATACAAGGGCCAATGGTTCCAGCATGACTTATATAATGCTTACAGCATAATAATGGTTTTATGTGAGACACTCACTTTAACATTCAGGCTTGATTTACTGTTTGAGCTACAATAACTCTTTTTAGAATATCTAGAACAGCAGGTTGTCCACTAATGTGCATAGCAATGAGTTCAATTTTTAGAGGGACAGCTTCTCAGTAAGTGATATGCTTCTGTAAAGATTCACAGCTGGAAGCATCGTACTGTGGGAAAATCCTTCATACATTGCTTTTGTTTTAGCTCATGAGCAACTGAACAGTTACTAAAATGATAGGATTTTATTTCAAAATTTATGACTCTACATTGAAAAGTTCCTCTTAAAAGGCAGAAAAACAATAACCAAAGGAAAGATCACTGTTTTTACTGTTAGAGACTGCTCAAATATTTACAAATCTGAGTAAAAAGAATGATAACTGCATATTTCTACAGTATAATACTGTTTTATATTTTTAGTGTAGTAAGACTATACATTCTGTTTTATAGGTGGTGGGAAGAATTTTTCCTTTGTGAAATATTCTGACTTATTTCTGTGTTGGAATTTTTTTCCTCTGACTGGATAATGGTGCATAGGGAGACCCTGACCAAAGGAGTATTTGAAGTGAAACGAAAGACTAAGGGACCTTGTGGGGACAACAGTTCCCATGCTCCTAGGATGCATGGTTAGAGTTCAGAGCAGAATCTGCAGGACAGCAGTCTGCAACATTAAGAGCAAGTTACTGTCCAAGATGTTTGCTTTGGCCAATTTGTTCCCTGTGTCCCAATAGCCTTGTTTAAACTAGGTTGACATGTGTCACATAACAAACCATCCCATTCTGGCCCTGTCTGCTTGATGAAATTTCCTATATAGAGTGTTGCAAAATGCTTTTCTTCTATGACTTTGTTCTTATGCCCTTGAGTTTCAAATAAATAACCACAGAGGTCTCAGTTGGTTGCTGTTTCTCTGAGGCTTTCTTATGCACAAGAAGCAGGCTCTCTGACTTCTCAGTGACTGAATTAAATCTTGTCACCAAGTAATTTTTCTCATTCTTTGCACAGTCACAGTTGCCCACTGTTACAATGGTATATGTCAAATTGCTAATAAAAACAGTGTGCACAGGGCATGCACATGCACACATGTGTATGTATATATACACATATAAAAACCCAAATGGAGACAAGAACTTTGTAGTTTATTGCTCCAAACACCTTAGTATTAGTTTTATTTATCATCTATAATTCATACATTACTATATGTACATACACTAATCTCATCAAAAAATGTCAGCGAATACACACATGCCACTGTGAATATTGTAGAGAGAGTGTTAGTATGTATAGTTAACGTATACAAATTGTGATGTTTTTCCCTCACATTGTTTAATTCCTTTCTTTCTTTCTTTTTAGAATTTATAACACAAGGTTGCCATCTGCTTAGTGGCTCTTGACTGAGCTTCAAACCTGGTGAATAGACATCATAATTTCACAAAGCACTTCCATACTTTGTACAGAAATTTAGCCTCAATTTCAAAATTTATCTTTTCTCTTTGCTTGCGGTACACAATGATTGTATTCACTGTGATGAGCTGGTTCATACAGATGTCATACCTTAATCCTTTTAACTTTCCCTTCTTCTTGCCACCCTCTTTTATCCTTCCATCCCTAGATCACCTTACCATCTCTAAAAGGTCTGCAGCCACATTACCTATCATCTTTTTGCTCTTTAACTTATTTATACTATGATTTTCTCAAATAAGAGAAACCATGTATATTTAACCTTCGGTGAATATGGTCTCAAATGCATTTATTTTTCCTGTAAATGACTGAAGTTTATTGGTTTTTTTTTGTTTTTTTTTTTTTTAATGTCTGAGTAGTACTACATTGTTTATATGAAAGCATGTAATGGAGAAAAATAGCCTGACTAACAAATAGGGCTGGGAAACTGGTTTTGTTTTCGCTCCTAAGAAAACTGTTAATTAATAGAATTTCTTAGTGATTCCCTTATTATTTGAGTTCAAGAATCTCATTTAGAAATTCCTTTTTTATTCCAACATATGTGATATCTCCTTTTTACATATAAAAGTTCATCAAATTTCAACAGATATATTTCTAATAAGATATGATATAAAATTATTTATTATTATTTTCATGATTCATTGTAAAAACTCCCATCAATGATCTATAGTTTTATTTTTCTTCAAGAGAAATGTTATTGATGTCATACCATTATGTATATTTGCTGGTTGCTAGGTCATCACAATCATCAAATTATAAAATATTGAGTCGGAATAAATTTCTGTTTAAATTTACTAGAATTGTGATGCTGCTATCCTGACCTGAATTCATCAAATGATTTCTCAATCAATATTTATATAATCATATGATTTTCCTTTAACATATTAATATAATGACTTATTCAATACTTCCCTAATGTTAAATATATTTACATCTCCTGGAACAATTGTTTCTATTTTTTACCAATCGTGTTACCATTTTTGACATATTGCTGACTGAAGTTCCTCAATCTACAACTTACATTTTTCTACTAATTTAAATTAATAAAATTTGTATGTTATATACAATTTACCAAGTGCATATAGTTTATGTAAGTCTTATATGATACAAATATATCTTTTTTATTCTATATTAGTTTAGATATCATTAGTAATATATTTTGCTTCAGAATTTCACTGGCCACACTAGGAATATTGGCAAGTTTAAAATTTTGATTATGAAGAGTTTAGATGTTTATATTAGACATTCTCATTTCAATACTCAAATTTCTTTAACTTTCATTCAGTATTTTCTTGCTTTGATCTATTCAGGTCCCAGTTTTCAAATCAGTCTTCCATTTTAAAGTCTTGTTTTGTTTTTGTTTTCCTAATCTGTCTTTTAATTGCTTTCCTTTCCTTTTGATGTCAAATATCATACCATATTTCAAAATATTCTAATACTTTTCTTCTTACATATTTTTAACCTATTGAAATTTTGAAATATGTTAGGAAAATATGTTTTGTATTCTGGCTCTGTTAACTGCAATATAAATAATATTTTTCATGTGTACCTCTGAGGTCTCTGGTTTCTGCTAAAACATGTCAGGAAATGGGGAGAAGAACTTCATGTTTATGCACATTTAGGGGTTTTCTGAGCATTAAAATAACATAGATCACAGCACAAAACTGAGAACTATGTAAAGACTAAACACGTAGCACTACATATCCATGAATATTTACCACCTCAGAGGCAAAGTGTTAATATTTGAAAAGAAGAGAGGGGGCAGGGGATTTAGCTCAGTGAAATAAGTGTCTGCCTGGCAAGCACGAGATTGTGAGTTTGATTCCCAGTAACAAGAAAAGACGAGGGAGTCCCTGATCATTAAGACTAAAAGGATTTCCTTGTGTTAGGGAATTTAGTTTGTCTTTTTTATTTATTTATTTATGTATGTATGTATGTATGTATTTATTTATTTATTTATTTATTTATTTTTGCTTTCTAAGGAAGTTACTGATCAAGCGTGTCCTTTCAGATTCACAGTACTAGAGGTCTTCTTTCATGCCTAAGATCCTACTGTTCGGCCAGGTCTCAAGATTTCCCAGAAGGGGTAACTGGGAAGTGGGTGACTGGCCCATTAAAGGCTGTAAGTCACATTTCCACAAGTTCACCTAGCATTACCAGTTACCGAAATCGTCTACTTACTTTCACATTTTTTTTTTTTTTAACTAGAGTTCCAACTCATGATCTCACGCTGACCAGGCAGGCGCTGCGCTGCTAAGATATATCCTCAGAACCTTTTATGCTTTTAATCCCACCTCTCTTTCTATCCCTTCTTTATTTGCTTCCCATTTTCTTTCTTGCTCTTTCTCTGTCTTTCATTTGTGTTTTTATCTTTTTCTCTGACTCACTACATCCTGAAGACAAAATGTTACATTATCTTTAAATATATCAGTGCATTAAGAATATACACGTCAAAGACCAAGAATTAAATATTTACGCTACACAACGTTTTGTAAAATTCAGATTCCATTTAATTTACTAACCATTACAATTTAGTCATTTGGGAACCTCTGTTCTAATCCAGTATCATAAAAAGATCTTAAATATATTTGCCTGTTACCTTCTTAGAAATATAATCAGAAAATATTTACATTTAACAAAATTACTCCTATCTTTAGCATTCTGATTCTTAAGATCATTTCCCTACAAAATTTCTTAACTAATTTTATGTCTGATACATGTGTAACAATAACATTTTGTGTTATTTATGAATAAAAACATTGATTTGCTATAAATATTTAATGTTTTTTATTTATTTTAATTTACTGTAAAATAATACAAATAATTTAAACCCTACTATAACAAATGCACCAAACATAATTTATCATATTTTAGGGTTTTACAAACTTAAATTGTTTGTATTTTACATTTTTGCCAAAATGTATTTAGCAATTATATTAACAGTATGAAAAATATTTACAACTAAATTATTTATCTATGAATTCCAAAAGATGCCCAGAATTGCAAATATTAAGTTATAAATATAATATATATAAGAAATATATAATGATAACTGAGGTAGCATTGGAATTGGAAACTTCTTAAATATTTTTTTCCTCTTTAAAACAACAGCATGATTTTCTGCCATTTGTGCTGCTACAAGGAGAAGATGAAATAGCTAATATTAAGAGAGCAAAGTAAATATGGCTTAAGTGGTTTGTAATATTTTTAAGTTAATTTTGTATAAAATTCCCTTCAAATGTGTTTAAGTGTAACTGTTCTAAAGTTATCTGGGGCATGTTAAAGTAGCTTTAATTTCAAGTCCTTTTATAATCAGCAAAAACATAAATTTAGTAAATATTTTTCCATTTTAATCTTGAGTATGGTAATTGTAAATTGGAAGCAAAATCATTTTTCTTTTAGTGCAATTTGAGGAAAATGAAGTGTTATGAAGAAATTTTAAAACTCAGATTAGTTTTCTCCACCGAAGACATTGCACAGACTAAAAGACATAATAGTATAATATGATTTGTGTATGGACAAAATGGAAACACTTTCGTACTTTAGATCTATCTCAGTGATACAATAAAATAGGTGTTTGCATTCACATGTAAATTCTCAGAATAATTACAAAATGTTGGTGAATAAGGAAGGTATTTTATCTTTTGCAAAATATCAGGCCTTACTTTTAAGACAGACTGGCACCATGAGATAAACTTGTGCCTTAGGAAAGCTAGAGCTCTATATTTATGTTTCAGAGATAAGGAATTACACTTTCTTCTATAAGGCCAAATGACAGCCATTTAAACTTCAGGTTCTCTAACTTGGAGTAACAATTTTGTGAGGTACATTATTTAAGGAAGCAAATTAAATAGTACATGTTGAAACACTCCACAAAGTATTGATCATAATGTATGACATTAATTTGTTGAAATTACTCATATTTTTATGAATTTCACACACAGAAAACATCAAAGCTAATTAAAATTTATAGGCATTAATGGGGGATTGTTAAACAATGTCCAGGGAAAAAGTTGAACCAGTAAAAAAAAAACAGAGAATTAGTAAGTATGTAAGTAGGTAGAATCATAAATATGTAAGTAGACAGATAAAAAGGAGGAAGATAGAAAGATGACAGTAAAAACTTGAAAGTAAAAAGTGCTGAATAAATACTGTATATTTAGAAATGATGTTTAAACAATATCACAAAAATGGCCATTGGTGACAATGGAGATTGAGTATAGGATTCAACAATGAAATATATGTAAAATTTTGATGCTCTTTAGTTTTAAAAAGAAAACTGCTAGACATTGGTACAATTCTCACATATGAGGGGCTCAGACAAGAGAATTGCTACAAATTTGAGGTCAACCTGGGCTATGTAGTAAATTCAAAGCCATTCTGAATTTATATAGTGAGACTTCATCTCAAAACAACATAAAATTTTTTAAATAGTTGTGAATAAACCCTAAAGTTTATTTCATTTAATCACCTCAAATGATTGAAAAATAAATTACAGTTGTGATTTTCACTTCTCACTCATTGGTAAAATGCAGAACTTCATAGCTAAAGCAGATACATCCTATATTATTTTACCTGCTTGATGATTGGAAGAAGGAACTTGTACATCTTTTTCTATTCAAATAATACGCAGGAAGAATCCACTCCAAAATAGATGCTTGGGTATTTTATATTACAATTAAAATGAGAAGATATGTTGAGTGAATGTAAATTTGAATCACTCTGGTAGCTACAGGAAACAAGAAAAATGACCATGTGGATTTCAACAGAAGAAATGAGAGCATCTCTGTTGATTTTGTCAAGTTTTATGCACAGAGTAAAATAGAGTATTGCCACATCATAATATTCAATAATTCAGGCTTTGTACATGTTATTTATTTAAAAGTGAGACAAACGTGTCTACTCAGATATGTGAAGATTTATAACATCTTGTCAGTCAGCTTAATATTTCCAAACATCTTGTAAGTCAGCTTAATATTTTCAAAACTAAGTATTTGGTTCAGTCTAATATCATTTAAATTACTGGGAAGGAATTTTTAGGGCAAATGAATGGCCTGAGAAGGAATAAATAAACATGGCAAATGCATTTAGCAATGCTCCATGCATTAATTCATTTGCACCTAACTATACAATGTAAATGTATGCTGATTTAATCAGGAATGAAAATAGCTTGCATTTTGCAATGTTAGTTTATATTGGATCATTGAATTATTTAAACAAATGAGTGAGGTGTCAAAATAAGCAGCTGAAAAGTGCCAGATGGCCCAACTCATCTTCTCCCAGTTAATGCTTGTCAGTAACAAGAAAGATTATTTGAGTAAAATAAATTATGCCCCTTAAAAAGAAAAGTTATCTAACATGAAAAATAAATATAGGTTCAGTGTTTAATTTGACCATAAACATTTTTTTGGCAAAAAGACAATAATTTGACTCATGTACATTACCACTGTGATGAGGGGGGCATATGCTGTTATTTAGAAGAATTGGTGGAAATTTTGCATTAAAATATCGCATACATTATTTTCACAAGTTAAAATATCCAAAAAAGAGAATTTTAGGGGTTTCTTTTCTTAAAATTTTTATAACAACTATAAATCATTATAGTTTCCTAAATTTTGCAAATGGGTCTATTCCTGCACTTTGTATTAATGACATAATCATATGAGTAGAGTCATAATAATACACAAAGTTACAAAATAATTCTTAATGTTATAAATTATGATCAAATACTAAAGTCTTCATGGGAGTATAGAGAAGAAGGTATCTCTCTGGATTACTGAGAAAGATAGCTCTATTATATATACCTCTCCTCAGAAATTTAGATGTTTTCAGATTGTAAGTCACGTGACAATGTTATAGACATTAATTCTTCATAGAACACTACTAAGAATTGATAGGCCATGTTTTAGACCTTTCTCTCCAGAGAGGGTAAGACCTCACTTGTCCCAGATTATTTATTATAAGAAAAGATGGATTAATAATTTTTCTACCTACATGTAATTGTTTTTATAATTAGGTAAATATGGTATTTTGTTCTAAACAAATATACAATTTTATTTAGGCATTTTATAATTGCCAGTGAGGCAAACAATAAAACAGCTAAATAACATCCACCATTGTAATTCACAGATGCATTAAATGTAATAAAAGTATCAGTTCACCAAACGGTAAACTATGAGTGCAAGGGAATTCCAATAAAGTTTAAGTTATTCTTTTTGAGGATTCTGGTTGATTTTATAAGCTGTGTTTCAAAGTTTGCAGTCAATGATAACTCACTATAGTGAAGGGGCCAACCTATGAGATAGTCTTAGATCACTGAATCAAAGAATCAATTCAGAAATAGATGAACAAATAAATAGAAATTTTGATATGGTAGAGAAAGATGGTAGACACATATGTAAATGGCGCTGGGAAATCTGGCTAACTATATATATATAAATTCATATATATATATATATATATATATATATATATTAATTCTTAATGTAGATACTTAAATAATTAAACATCAGACTACAGATACAGCTCAGAGTCACAGTTCTTGCTTGGCAAGCCTGAAGTCATAAATTTTATTCCTAGTTCAAAAAAAAGAAAAAAGAAAAGAGAAAGAAAGAAAGAAAAGAGAAGGTAAAATAAAGATCTAAATGTAAGGAATGACATAAAAAAGTAAAAGAAGGAACTTCATATCAATATAAATTAGGATAAGGAAAGAAAAATTTTAGAATGCTAAAACAAAATATAGTGAAACATTCATTAATTTGATGACAACATAGTTTTAATATATCAAATATGTCAGTTATAATGAATTATTGACTCATCGAGATAACTTTTAAGATTGTAAAAATAATAAAAAATACCTATAGTAGATAAAAAACTCAAGTTAATGATCAAACTTTTAATGAGAAAATGTTTCAAAATTACACAAGAATATAAACAGAATTTTCATAGTATAACTCAATTCTTGTTAAAATTCTTAATAAATTAAATTAAAATTAGTTATATTTAATTGAAATAAAACAGTTGATTCAATTAAAAAATTAAATAGCAAAAATATGACACATGTGTGCATTTACCAATGTGTGATGACAAAAAAGGTTAAGAATAACAAAAGAACAAAAATTATTATATATAAATAAGGAAGAGAACTACTCATGTTACTCTGCAAACAGAAATTCTAAATGGCTATGATTTCTCATTTAAGAAGTAAATAACTATAATTAATAAAATTATACTTGATTGCACCCTATTAATTTGTAACCCAATCTATAGTATATCATAAAACCAAGGATAATATAGTGGTTAAAATTACCTCTGTAATTATCTCAGATGGTCAGAATTTACATCTTAGTGATTTGAAATTTACTGAATTTCTCTAGGTCTCAGCTTCATGTTTTAAAAATTAGCATGGCAATAGAATCTGCCTCATACTATGACTTAAAAGATGAAGAAAGGAGTGCATAGGTATATGTAGAAAAATATATAGCACATCTAAGAAATGAAATGTGATCCAATATAGAAGTGTGTGCCTATCAGATAGGTGACTGTTGGATCAGGGAGTTGAATGCATGCAGTCTCCATCTTTAGGATAATGAAATGCAATGTGTAGTTGGTGTATACGACAAAATGTTATGAAGTACATAAAAATGATGATATTGAGCAAAATATATCTGGAATATTGTGAGTATATTTATTTGGTTATAAAAATAATATGAGGGACTTTTAAGTTTTGAATTAGATATGCAAGGATAGGGGAAGATATCATTTTCCTCGGCAGAAAAAAATAATTAACTAAAAATCAGTAACTCTCCATGAGAGAATAGTTATAACGGGGCAAGCCTTCTTCTCAGAGGTAGAGAATAAAAAGATAATAAGAATCCAAATTCCTAGGAGAATGAGCTATTCACTGGAGTCATTGCTATTATTATTATTCAAAATCTTCATGGAGTTCTTAAAATCACACAGTAAGAAAGCAAATATAGTATGTCCAACTTATGAACATTTGAGATGCAAACTTTCACAGATGTGAAACATTATGAACATTTGTATATGAAAAAAATAGCAGAAGTAGTTCATGTGTCTACCTAAATATTATAAGGTTACTATAAAGTAAAAATAGTTTACTTACTGTATTTCTCTGCCTATTGGAGTTTTTATGCTTTACATTGTATATTTGTATCAAAGGTAAGACTCACTTTGTCAGATTTACAAAGGAATCCAACTTACAAGTATTCTTCCAGAGTGGTACTTTGTTGCCCTATGAAACACTGTGGAAAAAGACAGACATAGTTTTAAAAATGCTTTTAATCATGTGTCATTGGAATATTTCAAATTAAAACAGTTACGTACCACTGCATACCTAATGGAAAGGCTAACACCAAACCCTGACGAGAAATGCGTTGCTGATGGGATGTAACATGGCACAGATATTTTAGAAGACAGGAGTTAGTCTTATGGCTTGCATTTAGATGTCCTCTCAGAGTCTCTTACAGGTATAGGTGGGATTTTTTTTAGAGATGCCTGGGTCTAGTATATCATGCTAGAATTGATTCACGGTGCAATGCTAGCCTCAGGGGTACCAGGATTAAGGGTGTGAGTGCTGAAAAATGTTGCCAAAGTCCCTTGCTGTTTTTGCTCTCTTCTGCTTGCCATGAATTGGTTCTACTCTCCAAACTACCTTGTCTTGGAGACAGCTGATTATTAACTGAAACCTCTACAAACTGCGAGCTAAATAAACCTTCTCTCTTTTCAATTTGGGTGTCAGTATTTTGTCTCAGCATTGAAAGAAAAGTAGCCAAGATATGCAATATTTTTTATATTTTCCCCAATAAGTTTTGAACATATGTGCAAAGACTTACCTACATGGAAGTGTTTACATGTATTTTATTCAAAATGTCAAAACTGGGAAAGAAATCTACCTGGTCCTTAGGTAGATATATTAAAATTTGTGTTGTATTCATTAAATGGAAAGTTATTCAGCAATAAAAAGAACTAAACTATAAAGCTTTAACATGATCAGAGGCAATGTGAATGCATATTACTAAGTGAAAGAACCCAGTCTGAAAAGGATACAAACAGTAGAGCATTAATCCTGTGACATTTTACAAAAGACAATAGTGCAATACTGTGGAAATTTCATTGGTTAGATGGGTTCAGAGGAAAATTAAGCGATAAAAAGGTAGAATACATTGGATTTTTTAAGGCAGTGAAGCTATACTGTGTCATAGGATATACTTGACCTTTTGTACATGTTAAAACCCTTTGGACTATGCAACTCAGGTTCAGGAAGAATCAGAGATTGGCTCTTCCCTTACTTTAGCAACTTATAATGGTGCATGGTGGTAAGAGTCTGAGATTAGCTCTTTCTTCCTCCAATGACCTTTGATATCTCGTCTGTTGAGAGGGGTCTGAAATCCAGCCCCCTTTCCCTTCCCTAATGAGACTCAGGGTCTAGAGAACTACAGGAATGCCAGGGACACAGTAGGATTCTGGACATGGCACACATGATGGACAGGTGGGACTAGAGGTATTGAAATGCAACAGTAACCATAGGAGCCAACAGGTGGTAAGTGTGAAGAAATAGTGTTGTGCTTGGAGACAAAGACATGGTGGGTAGAAATAAGTAGAGAGGGATGCCCCTTCTATTTTCTACAGGGTTTTTTTCCCTTTTTCATTTCTAAACAACTGGGGAGAACTCCACAGAAAACTAAAAGCCATCCCCCAAATCCAGATACAAAGATCAGACCTAAACCCAGCACAAATCCACCTGCAATACTGACCAGAGTACATATTTCTGGGATCCAACTTGAACCTGCCACAGAACCACTGAGACTAAAGAAATGTCATTACTTTCATTTTTCTCTGTCTGATTGGTGTACCTCTTGCAACCTGGCTGCATTACTGTTCTGTTTTGTTTTTCATTTTTTTTTTTTTCTGTTGTTTGTTTTCCCTATTTTCCTTTTTTTTTTTTTTTTTTTTTTTTGCTGTTATGCTTGTTCTGTTTTGTTTTTCCTTCTGAATATTGCTTTTTGGGTGTGTGAGGGTATTTTTTTTTTTATTATATCCTTGTTCTTACTGTATTTAACCTAATTCATCTGTCCATACTACTCCCTACCCTCTTGACCCCCCCCCCACAAAAAAAGGAAAACCATTCAACTAAGTGGAAGATCATTGGATCATTGCACACAGTTCCTAGTAAAAATTGCATTATATTATATATCTGTAGCCCTTCCTACTCAGTTATTGATTTCAGTCTAACAGTCAGCATAGTTTTTCAGTACCCAGGGTGTCCTTGAGTCTACTGTTATTGTCAACTGAACTGCATTAACCAGGATGCCATATATGTTGTAATGAGGTTTTTTCCCCCTGTATGGCAACAATGAAATTATTAGGGATCATAACAATCACTACACTCCAGTACTAAAGGAATGGGCCCTAAGACAAGTGTATAGAAACTCCACATTCTTAATATATTGAAAAGTGGATTCTTGGAAGAGACATCAAGACCAACAACCATCTACATCTAGAAGACATACTGAGAAACAGATATCTCCGAGGCAAGCCTCAACACTGATGATATGTATTAAAAATCCTACAATCATCATCACAGAAAATGAAATAAAACGCCAAATAGAAACATATAAGACAAAAAAGCAAAATGCAATCTCAAATACCCAGCTCAACTAGGACAAGTCCAGAGTACAGAGTGACAGAGGACACTGGAAACCAACAAATGGAGTTTTCTGAATTGAGATCAGGAGTGAAAAAAATGGAAGAGGTCACAGGAAAAAAAATCTCTTAGTTAAAAAGCTGACAATCAAATTAGACCGCACTAAAACAGACACAGGTAAACAAATAGTGGAACCCAAGGAAAATAATGGAAGAGATGAATCCCAAGCATAGAAAAGAAATGGAATAAAGGAAACAGACCCAGGCAGAAATCCAAAAGATTAAAAACTTCATTGAAAGTATATGCAACTGATTGAATGAAGGCAAGGACAGAATGTCAGATGTAAAAGAAAGGAACATGACTACTCACAAGAAAAAGAAAGATACATTAAAATAGGAATAGCCTAAGAAAACTTCATCCAAAAGCTACAGGATGAAGCAAAGAACAAATATAATACTGATGTAATCAAAGAGAAATCCGAAGGCTGTGCATTTAAAAACTCTTCAGAGAAAAAATGGCAGAAAATTTCCCACACATGGCTAAAAAATTTCATATACAAATAAATGAAGCATATAGAACTGTAAATAGCACAGACAAAATAAATCTATTCAAGGCATATAATAAATGAGAAATTCAGACAAAAACACAAAATATTAAAAGTAACTAGAGAAAAGAAAAAAAAAAACAAATAAACATGTCACTAACAAGTGAAAGCCCATCAGAATCACAACAGAATTCTCAATAAAAACCCTCAAATGAAGAACTTGGAGCAAGATACTGCATCCCCTACAGAAAAATATTCTTTATCCCACACCAGTGTACTCTGCAAATTAGTTTTGAGAATTGATGCAGAAATAAGATACTTCCGTGACAAAGAACAATGACAGAAATTTATGACCAGCAAACAAGCTTTACAAAATGTTCTTATGAATGTATGAGAAAGAGATAACAGAGACTACAAACACATGAACATTAATATAATGAAGCTGCCAATAACGGCAAGCAATTAAAGAGAGAAAAAAGTCAAAGAACAAACAAAAGGAAAACAACATGAAAAAGTTAAATCAATGCCTACCAGTTATAATCACGAATGTAAATGGTCTCAATCAAAGGAAACACACTAACAGAATGACTCAAGTAGCAAAAACCCACAATGTGCTGCCTTCAAGAAACACTTTTAAGTAAAAAAGAAATTCATAGACTAAGTCAAAGGATTAAAAAATTTCTTCATGCCACAGGAACCCAGAAAAAAATCAGGGGTAACTATTCTATTTGCAGAATACAAATTTAAGCCAAAATTGATCAAAACAGAAAAAGGTCACTACAGACTTGTTAAATGTACAGTCCAAGAAGAAGAGATAAAAATCATAAATATTTATGCACCAAACACAGATTTACCCAACTGTTTAAAGTAAATATTAATAGACATTAAAGACAAAGTAAGCATTAACACAGATGTAATGGGGGAACTTAATACACCACTCTCACAAATAGATCAACTAGACAAAAACCAACAAATAAATATCAGAATTAAACCAACCTGTGAGCAAATGCATTTGATAGATGATCACAAATTATTTCATCACAAGGCAACACACACATTTTTATCAGCTGCACATGGGATATTCTCCAAATTAAACCATATATTTGCCTTCACAACATTTGTAAGTGAAGGACTTGAAATCATCCCAGTCATACTTTCTGACTATACTGAAATGTCTATGTGAAATCCCTATAGAAGAACATACCTTCACTGATAAAATCAGAATATACATGTCATCAGTAACTGTGTGTTTTAAAACTATAATATAATTAAAGCATAACTAAAATATGCAAATAAATTAATCTAAATCAAACCTTAATATTCTATATTTTCATAGAGTTCAACTGCTAATTCTCCAAATTCTACTTTTTGGGACCACAAAAGAGTCAAAGAGATTATAATAACATTGTTTAGTCTGTTTTTTTTTTTTTTTAGTTTTTCACTGAACTTGCTCACATAGAATAGAAAGTTAGCTATATGCAAGTTTGCATCATTGTGCAATTAATAAAACAGTGAATTTTTTTCACATTCAGTGTATAGCATAAAAATAATCATTCACATATGAAAACCTGGGCCTGCAATTTATGTTTTTTTAAATTATAGTTTATATAAGAAGAAAACCACTATCCCATTGCTATATCATTCTTTTAGACTGATGTTTTTCCACTATAGTATCTTTTAATATTTATATTTAAATTACTTACACTTTTATATAAAGAGGACAGTTAAGTACCATTTGTTTATGTTATTTCTATGTTGATGTAAACTTTATCATATTTGTGAGGCAATTAATAAACAATGTCCTTCTTTATATACTATGAGGAATCTAAAACACCAGCATAAATAAAGAAAATATGCAAACCAGTAGCAGCTATTACAGATTCTATCTACAAATATTATTTCTTCTGACTAGCCAGTGTCCATGATATCCTGACTTATAAATATTCAAAATATCATCTTTGAACTAGAACATTGCAATTTCTTTGCTTGTTTTGAATTTTTATCAGACACACAAGTTTAATTGAATAAAAAATTAGACATACGTGGAATACAGTAATCACTAAATTGCAATGGTGAATCTTATTTTCAATATTTCATTATATTAAAACATGCTTATTTTGTTTTTTAATTTTAGTTTAATCACATTTTTATAAAATTAGCTTTATGTCAGGTGAATATGTATAGTAATGAACGTTTTACCAGCATATTTAAGATAGGCTATCCTAGCTAAAATATTCAGTTTAGGATACTGAATATATTTTGATACATTTGAATGCATTTTGACTCAGTAATTATTAAGATATATACTGTCATAATTTGAGGCATATTTTTCTATCTTTTTAATATTTGATTCAATATTTTATATACTTCATTGAATATATATATATTTGTAGCTATAGATGCATGAGACCTATGAAATACATTTCATCCTAAGATATTTTTTAACACTTTTTAATTCTAATCTCTGTAAGAATATATTTTTTACTTCTAAAGGATAAGAAAATTTCAAAAACCTGGTATTCTGTTTTCATATCATACATTTACATGAATGGTTTAAAAGAAAAGAAGATTGGCTTAAAGTAATACATTTGGAATTGTCTAAATCATAATTCTGATGTTATCCGAAGTTTATCATGCACATTTGAATCTGTCCAGTACAGAAATTAAAAATTCTGAAAAAGGTTAAGTAAGTATAAACACAGTAGGAAGCATAAAACATACTTGTCCTAAATATAAACCATTATATTTAGCTTAACTACTGGTAGAAAATAAGGATTCAACATGAAAAACAAAAGGAAAAAACTTAATATAAGCTAGAATGAGGTAAGATCCTAAGTTTGAATCTTACTTCTGGAGAGCTTTTCTGTTTTCCATGTTGGTCATTGTTGCACAAGCTCGTGATACTAATAATCAAATTAGTTTAATATTACCTTATTGAAAGTTGCATGATAATAAAAATTGAATATATATTATCTATCTATCTATCTATCTATCTATCTACCTGACATATCTACATAACCCCCTAAATCTTCATGTGATCATAGCTGATAGTTGAAACTTTTGGAGGAGACTGGAAATAGGGCGTGTCAATGTGGATTAAGCTGTATGAGTATGGATTAAGGGCAAGACAAGGGCATTCTCCCACTGATTGTTTTAGCACTGTTTTAAATGTGAGTAGGGGAAAACCCACCCTGGATAGGGATGGTGCCCACCAAAAGGCTTGTAGCATGAATGGAATATAAAGGGACAGAACAGAAGGCAATTTCTCTGCTTGTTGCTGATTTCTTTTTGCCTACATTGCCATGGACTCTTTCTCCTCTCCTATGCCTCTGTGCCAAACAGCTGGCCTTGGCTTATGGATTGAAATTTCTGCAAAATGTGACCTAAAGTAAACTAATAAAATTATCCTTCTTCCTCTTCCTTTAACTTGTAGATTTGAGTACTGTTGTAGTCAGGGGTTGTACACAGAGAACAACTAGGATTAGGACATGGAGTTCATAATATTTTTTATAATGGTCACTGGAAGTTAACACAAGAAAATGCAGGAAATCTATCCGCAACACCAAAGACATAGATTATTTAGTCAAGAGCCTAAATCCCACGGCAATGTCCCATGCATGAGTCCAGATAAAAACCCAGAGCTCAGAACAATGCCTCCCAAAAGTCCAACTAGAGGTCCAGAGCCCATAAGAAGGACTCACACCAGTTTCTTTTACAGATCCATGCCAGGAAGACCCAAGGGTCAGCGGTGGAAGCCAGAAAGTCTATGCCAGCAGGATGAAGGAACTGTGCTAGTGGAATGAGGGTTCTACGCTGGAGCCCAGAAGTCACACTCACAACAAAGAGCATGGCTAGCCTGAAAGGCACCACAGCTGTCCTCAGCAACGCAGAGGCCCTGAGCTCCTCTGATGACAAGCACAGTCAGGTATGTCCAGGAAGCAGGATGATGAGTTCATCGTGGAGACCAAGCAGCACATGTCTTCCCCTCCGGACCCAGGAAGCAATGCTCAATGTGAAGACCAAAGCTTCTCCAGGAGAACCAACAGCTCAGACAGCAACTTGTAGGAGAACCCACAATGCCTCCTTAACGCCTCAATCCCTCTCAGGTGGAACATCTTCTCTCAATGCACTCTGATGTAATTCAGCTGGCGTTAAGTTGATCACCAGTTCTCAAACCATAACAAGTACTTTCTCCCATAAGTGAGAAAGTAACTAAGAAGAGTAACTACCTACCTAAGATTATATATATATATATATATATATATATATATATATTTTTTTTTTTTAACAGAAGAAACTGAATGGCCCAAGTGGCAGTGACAGTGTTTTACTCATCTAATGCTCCTTCACCAAATTGTTAAGAGAAAGGAGTGCTTGAACAACTATGCCTATTGATATGCTTATATATTTAATATACCTCTAGAACACTGAAAATTATTACTCTTATCTGTCCCTCATGTGAGTATGCTAAAGTACTTGACCACTAACTACACCATTATCCTAAAATTTATACAATCTTAAAATTTAGAAACATTTTTATTTAGACTAAAATTTATATTTAAAAATCATTTGTAAGATTTTAAATACTTAATAATCACATCTACACCACAATGAAATAAAGAGAGAGTGAGGGACCTCTAATAAAATAATAATATAAATTTTTTTCTCAGTAGTGTTTTTCATTTTGACATCTTTATGAATATTCTAAGCATATTTGTGTTTCACAATATATGTATGCGGTTTTGTAAATAAAAACATGTATTCATTTTTGTTTTTTATTTTAAAGAGAGAAAAACAACATAAGCTTTTAAAATAAGATGTTAGGAATTTAACAATGGTTTGATATTTCATATTGTTACTTTAAAAATGGTTGCTTAGATTTCAAGAGACAGACATGCAAATATTAGCTAATCGTATGAGTATTAGCTGCTCTTTTCCAAGAATTAGTAGAATCAGTAGTATAATCATCCTTTTCCCTTCTTTTTGTTTGTTTTTGTTTTTGTTTTTAGGGGTATCAGGGGATTGAACTCACAACCTCGTGCTTGCCAAGCAAGCACCTATGTCTGCTGAGCTAAATCCGCAGCCCCTCCCTTCCTTCTTTTCTCCTTTCCCCTATCCAAGTCATTTTTCCCCTTTGAGTAGTGTCTTATCTTTTCACATTATCTATTGTAGATTTTGAATCATATTTATCCTTTCAGTTTCTTACACTAGAGAGACAATACTGTATTTCCACATATAAGTCTAATTTATTTCATTTGTAAGTATGATCTCAAGTCTCATCTATTCATCTATAAAAGCTTGGATGTGATTTTTCTTTAGAGCTGAGTAGTACTCCATTATATAAAAATACCATAACTTTTTTTTTATCATTCCTAGGTTAATGGGCATTTGAGTTGTTCCAAGATTTGGCTGTTACAAATTGTGTTTCTATAAACATGAGTGCGCATGTATCACTATGGTTTAATGTTTTCAGTTTTTCTGGGGAAAATACCCAGAAGCAGGATAGCTGGGTCAAATGGGATGTATAATTCTATCTTTTTGAGAAACCTCAATACTGATTTCCACAGTGGATAATGTTGGCTACTTTATAAGGGTTATACAAGTACCTGCACAGGCACAATATGTGCTTCTATCTCATAAAATAAGGAAAAAACTAACAAGTCAGAAACAGACAAGTAGACAATGTTGTGTGGACTGTGTTAATACAACTCTGATTCAGAGTCCAGGTGGGATGGTGCAATCAAATTAAAGATTCAAATTAAAATCAAATAACAAATAAATTATTTCTTTCTGAAATTTCCATTTAATAATTTTGGATTATAATAGACTGTGAGTAGTGTACAAAAAGGAAATTGATGCCATGAATAAGAGAGACCTATATAAACCTGGATAACTCAGCAGATATGAAGGATACAGAATTTATTGTAACTTCATTTTTAATTTTAATCAGATGTATAGGGTACATCATCTGTGGTGCTTTCTTTGGCAACATAATATTTTATTTTAATTAGAGATTTTGTGATTATTTTGGCTGGTTTATCTTGACCTCCACAGAGTAGGGCAAAAGCTTTTACAGATGAATAGATGAGACTTGATTCTGATTAATAACACAAAAAAGACCTGGCTTTACAAAAACAGTTGATTAATGAAAAAAATATCTAAAAGTTTCCGAAAAAGTGGTCACTTAGTATTTCTTTCCTCACTTTTCCAAGTAGACTGAGTTTACTTAGAAATTGCTGTAAATAGAATCAATTTCTATTATCACCACAATTAGAAAAACAGCTTTATATTTTAAGCTACAAAACCAGTAAACTACTACTATCAGCAATCAGCTTCTAAAAAATCACCCACTTTTATTTTTCCTGGTTGAGAATTATTGACTTTTACTAAAAGAACTGGTGCAATAGTAAGGTCTTAGTAAGCAGTTTATAAATTCAATTTATATATGTCTAATGAGCAATGCATGTTATGAAGTTACCTATGAAAATTCAAATGTCCATAATCCTATTTATTTTATATGTTTATATGTTAGATGTTAAGTTCTCTATCAATATATCAATATATTTAGAAGATAAGACTGCCCTGCCAGTTGAACAGATATTTAAATATTTCTTGTTTCAATCATTCACAAAGAATTAATCTTAAAATTGTTTATATATGTATGTACTAATATGAATTTGATATGTGCACATACAAATTAAGTACATACACAGGCATAGATTGGCTTAGGAATACTTTTCCTACTTTTGGATTTTAATCACTGCTTTCTCTATGAATCAAAACTTTAGCAAGTAGAGCAGAAGAAGCTCTTAAAATGCTTGAGAGAGGATGCTTAGCATATCTCTAGGAGACCACATTCACATCCTCCATAATAACAGCAGTAATTATGTGCTTCCTGATGCAGGGCATTAGAAACACTGCCTGTTATGTCTCAGCATGCCACAAAATTAACTTCTACAATCTTGATCATCTATTTCAAGCAGCTCATCTGCCAAGCTGACCTATACTGTAATCAAACTAAATTGTATGTTTTTGCTACATTTGCATTTCATTTCCAATTTTTAATACATATTTCTCATGGAGTCTCTGAAATAACCTTGCTCTATGTAAAACTTAGTAAATGAATTTTTCAAATTTCCAGCTCAATAAAATGCATAACATTTATGCAAGATAGTATCCAGTGCATTTACTTAGGTTTCAGCTAAGTGTCATACTTACATAATATTCATTGCCTAAGGAAGGAAATAACTAAAATTTGTCTTATGATTCACATTATTTGAAGAAATTAGCATATATTTACCCATGAAATTCTAATCTTTAACTTAAATGTTATTAATACATTTTAAGCTAGAAAACTGAACTCAATTTAGAATTTAAACATGTTAAATATCCTTTCAATTCAATGCAGGCATATCATTTTTATTTTACTTCATGAAAGTACTACAATTGCTCCTAACCTTATTATTCTTATTTTTAAAATAAATATAATATGAACCTTATATGAATGTTAAAAGTGATAATTTTATAAATTATATATATATATATACTATATATAAAACAGCATAGTGTCTAGAACCAGTTAAATGGTCAATAATTTATTTTAATTATTCTTCAATTTTTTTGCATTGGGTATTATCATAGATATATATGCATATACATTTATGCATGTGTTTTTACATCACATATTTCTTATATCAATGATACATATTTCATATGTATATGAGTGTATGTATTTTACATGTTTAATATATAGCATCATATATACATACATAAGTATATATATAATATATGTAACTTCTCCAACTCATCAGCCAAAGATTTAAAATGAAATCCTGTCATTTGAAATGTATGTTATATACTCATAAGTGGAATAAATCTAACTCACATGAGTAAATACCATATTGTTTCCATAGTGTAAGAAATGGTAAGCGTACATAAGATACAGATAAATACAGTAAAAGGGTTAGAATCTTCTCAAAGGTTAAAATAATATCTCAGGAAATGGAGGAAAAAGAAAAAGGGAAAGGAAAAAAATATCTAAATTGGTATGAACACACTTAGATAATAGCTAAAATGATTGTGCTACAAATTATATGATTTCATAGAACAAAGCAGCTAATATTCATAGGACTGGAACAATTTTGCATGTTTGTGTCAGGTGACCTGATGAACTCTTGAAAAGTACTATGTAAAATATCAACCTTAGTTCTGTTTCTACCACCATGTTTTGAATCCTGTACCTTCATTATTTCAGCCTCTTTGCTGTTACTTGTCTTTTTTGTTTCTTACTTTTCTAGTAATCTGTTTTTTTTTTCTTTCTAATGCAGAAAGGATAGGCACACATTAGAGACTTACACATGTCTAGAACTTCTCCTAAAGAGTTTATGAGAATCAATCATATTATGCATGATGAAATGAACAGTTACTTTGAAGAAAAACAGAAATTATGGTACCCATTGCTGATTCCATATGATCATGCTGTGAAATGCAGAAATGCTTCTGTTATGTGTTAAGAAGGTTTTAGTCTGTTTTGTATTGTTTAATTTCAACATACATGAAGGTATGGACAGCTATTTTGAAGAGAACAAGAGACATTATGGCAGCTATTGTTGTTTTTCTGGTTTTGAAGGTTTGTAGTGCCTTCAACATTCTGTTCTGATCAATTTTTTACTATTTTGTTTTGTATTAAATCGTTGTGTGAAGATATACACAACTATTTAGAAGAAAATAAGGGATATTATGGTAGCCATTGTAGATCTCCTGTTGTCTTGCTTTGAAATCTGTGTCACTAACATTATTTTGCTTCTGATCTGCTTTGTTCTGTTTAGCTATGTTTAGTTTTACCCTTTTTTAAAATAAAAAAATGTGTGGGTATGCACGTATATGTGTGAAAATTATGCGTATATACAGAATGTTATAAAAGTTTAATTTTTCATATCCATATGTTTTCTTAAGTATTGAGTCATTTAAGAGTAACCTTTAAAATCTGGAAGAAATCTGTAACAGTTTTGATTTTCTTACAAGAACTAAGCCCTATTGCTTTATATGAGTTTAACTAATATATACTTGGCACTAACCCTTTTAGTGTCAAGGCTAAAAGAATAAAATGTTCCTTTCTAGTAATTCTTGACACCATGTTGCCTGAGATTAAATCCCCTAAATGAATAATATGTCTATACTGCCTATAGTACAGTATTTATCCTAAAAGTGTTACTTAGCGGCTACATGTTACCTACTCCAGTATCTCATATTCTTCCCTTGTTAGAATGCTATTTAGCTCATCATGGCATGAGAAATGAAAATCTCCTCTTGGAAATAAATAAATACAGCCTTTTTACTAAGTTCTGGCCATTTCTATATAAATGAGAATACTCTGGTTGTATGTACGTATTTGTGAAATTTCATAAGGGATTTACTCCTTTGTCTACTTTCCTTCTACAACTGTTCATATTTAAAACAAAAACTCTGAAGATCGATGCTTTCATCTGTTATTTTTGGAATTTCAGTCCTGGACTGATTATTAACACAAATGATATGATATAGTCTCATTTGTTGATTATTGTTATTAGATACAAATAGCACTAGGAATAATAGGGAGAATCAACAAAACTATATCATATTGAAAAGGTACGCAGCAAAGAAAACAAGAGAGTGAAGAGAATGCATGCCGAAGGGGAGAGAATCTTTCTCAGATACACTTCTGGAAGAAGATTAGTATAAATGGGTAGATAAATTAATCAGACACATCAAGAGAAGTGCATTAAGAATATAAAAAGTGTTTGACATGTTTAGCTATCAGGAAAATGGATTTTTTGCTTAAAAACAACAAAAGGAAAGAAAGGACATTTATACTTCAGTTTTTTCTTTTTTTTTATTTAAAAGAGAGAAGAAAAAAAAGAAAGGACATAAAAAAACAATGCAGTAAAAGGGCACAAATAATACAGATTTTCTAGAAACAATTATATACAGTACAAAATCACCAGTTAACAGGCTACACATTATCTTCCCAGAAACAGTTGTCCATATCACTAAGTTAAAGCATATAAAGTGAACATTCATACAGTCAAATTGGAGACAGTTCCGTTCAATGATCCAACAAAAGCTCAGTTATATGATTTTCCATCCTACACTCTCGAACATTCCTCTCGAACATTCCTATCCCTTAGTCCACCTTACTTTCCTCTCTTTTTTACAGTAACAATTAAACTTTTGGGGTTTTATTACTCTCACGGTTCTTATTACTTTTTTGAAGAGAATAAAAACAAATGTGACTAAGCAAAACAGAGTCAGTGAGAGTCAGTCAAAACAGAAGGGTGGGCATAGCACGTGATGCAAAAATAGAATACGAGGTGATCAAAAGTAGTTACCATTGTGCTTCTTGCTATTTTTAAATTGAGTTGTCTATATCATCAGGTATAATAGAATTGATCAAAACAATACGGAATGAAACCAAGAAAATCTACACTGAGGACCTTACAGGACTTAAAAAAAAAAAAAAAAGGATGATAGTCAATCCATATTGGGCATCATAGTATATCTTATTGCCTTCAAAGTGATTGCCTATACTCCCAAACTTGATACTATCAAACAAAATAGAATATATAATAATCAGACAGAACAAGATGGGGAGAGCAATACTGGGGTTCAAGTCAGGTTAATAGGACAACAAAAAAATTACTATGATATGTCCTGTTATTCTTTAATTTAGTTTTCCCTTAATTAAAAAAATGAGAGAAAATAGATTAATTTAAAAATAGGGGGAAGATTGAGATAAGAGAGAACGTTGTAATAGAACAGCACAGGGCAGAACCGAGCAATTCAAGCATCATTGTGTTTCACCACCAGATAATCTAACATAATAGTGGTCACCATAGTGCCTCTTTCCTTAAATTATTTGAGTGTAACTTCGTGTGCTATAACTTCAGTTTTTTCATAGCTAGATATTTTTATTTAATTAATTGTCTAACTGTGTATGGATTTATCAAAAGATTAAAATTTTAAAAGAAACACTGAAGCCAGCGCAATTGCATCAATCCGAAATGAAACACAGAGAAACAAAACAAAACAAAAATACTGAACTGGAGTAACCACAATGTTTGTGAATGAAGTGTAAATTAAACTGGGGAAGTGTTTGTCCATGGGAGTCCCCAAGCAAGAAGAGAAAACTGGACAAAAACAAAAATATTGAAAAAATAATGGTCAAAATTTGTCTAAGCTTTATGAAAAATGTAAAGTTACAGATTTATATAATTTGAAAAATTTAATAGCAAATTTCTTAAAGCTGTTTTTTTTTTTAAAAAGCATGTAAAAATAGCCAGAAGGAGCAAAGCACATTATATGAAAAGAAAGCAACAGCATCATATTCTTCAGAGAAAATAGTACAATCAAGAAGATATTGGTATGACATTTGAAAAATGTTGGAAAAAAACAAAAGAAGTAACTCATTTATCAGAGTCCTCTAAAGCAAGTAAGAAAACCCTAAATCTCTTAAATAAATTGAACCTTGTTAAAAAATTTAAAAAATACTTTTAGAGCCCCACGAATCTAATAAAAACTTTGACAAAGATTTTTTTCAGATTCATTTGTAAATGAAATTTACTGGAATAACCAAGAAAACTCAGATACAGAATGACAAATGATCTAGTCACTAGTTGTCAAGGCATTTTGAAAGACAAGGTAAACTGATCAATCAAACAAAAGAGAATGTCTAGAAACAGATCTGTACATATGGGGAATTATCTTTCAAAGGATGAAAGTGTAACTCAGTAGAGGCACACAATTTTTTTTAAATGTTATTAAAATGTTTGGACATACATATAGAGAAAAAATTAACAATATTTGAAATTTAGCTGGCATGAGATCATACATTCCTAAAGGCAGTATCTAAGTGTCTGAATTTTCAGTAGTCAAATAAGAGAAAACATTTATAACTTTGTGACATTCAAACAAAGCTGAAATAATTAAACTTAACAGAAAGCAGGATTCAGATAAAGGGAAAATACTTGAAACTTATATGGTATTCAATGCTTTGAAAACAGGCAAATGATTCCTTATATCATGAACACCATATTAATAAAAATAAGAATGTGAAAAATGTTCAGCATCATGAGTCAATAGATTAAAAAGTTGAATCAGAATAAAATATGGCTGTGCAACTCATGGCTGGTTAATGTTAAGAAAACTGGAATATGTGTAAGAAAAGATGTGGTGTAACTGAAAACTTTACAGACTTCTTGTAAGAACATAACATTTGCAAAATGCTTTGAAAGTTTCCTAAAATATTAATCACACACTATATGATCCAACCTCCACTTCTCCAGGAAAAAACATCTCAAAGAAATCAAAAGTATACAAGACTTTTACAAAAATGTGCACAGTAAATATATTTACAGTGGCCACTGTAATAATTAATAATTCTAAATGAAATTTATCATTTAGTTAATGATAAATTAATAATTAATAATTCTAAATGAAATTAGTCAGAGAAAGTGCCTAGAACTGTAGATAAATCTATAATTATAGAGATATCTGTGGTTACTACAGGATTTATGGTATTGACATGGTATATGAAAGACTTCAAAGCAACATGAGAAAAACTTTATGAAACCGCGATGGATTCAACATCTTTGAGTTCTGGTTGTTGCACAATTATACATATTTGCTAAAATACATGAATTCACTTTAAATTGGTGCAGAATACTTTATTTCAATGTTATCCCAATCGAGTTTTTATAAAAGAAAAATGGAGTACATTTTTTCAGTTAAAAAATTTCTAAAAAACACTAAATGAGAGATTGAATATACTGTTTAAAATAACTAAAATTGAAAAACTTGATCAAATCAAATGTCACTGATAAAGACTGTGAAAAGTAGAAAACATCACAAAATAGTTTCTCAGTTTCATATATATATATATATATATATATATATATATCCATACCATGTTGTAGCTCATTTAGAAATTATAAAAAAGATACAAAAATACAAGTTCTCAAATATGCCAAGAACTTTATTTTTTATAACTTTCAAGTGGAAACAATTCTCATATCCACTGTCTATTGAAGGAACAGTTTGTGGCATACTCACTAAGTGGGATGGTACTCGGCCAGAAAATGAATTATTGATATGAATAATTTAATTTATAGGAAACTCAAAAATGCAAACAAAATAAATATTCTGTTTATAAAGGATATAAAATGTTTTATAGACAAGTAATATGCTTTTACTTATGGTTTTATCCAGTATTAAAAGAAAACTATCCTTTTCACATAGGACTTCCTAACAGTCAAAATTCAAATCCTGGTTTTTCTCCAATCTTTCCAATAATTTATATGCATGAGGATGAGTAAGAAAATAAGCTTTGGATTTTATAAGTTTCCAGATGTTTAATACACAAATGAGTGCTGTTTAAAAAAAGAAAAAAACAAACAATGCAGAACTATCTAAAATATTCATGAAACTCAGGCTCTGCCATCCGCAAGGAACAGTTGAACGAAGTGATATGGTCACATTATGACCTTTATTGAAGAAATACCACATGCATCCTTTTCCATAAGCCTTCCATGCACTAAACAGTTTTGGCCTGAGAGAAACTCAGTGGCTGACACGGTAGTTCATATAGATTTTCCTATGCATTTTACAAAAATATTATGACATAAAAATTATTTTTCATGTTTAATAGACTAGAAGATTTAGCAAACTTTCCAGTTTGAAACCACGTTTCTAAGTAATATAGATTTTAAGAAAATGTTCTTTATGGAAGAAATTAGAGTGTTAGTAACAAGTTCTTAGCAGAATCATCCCTTCTCAGTCAATCAGAACATGAAACAAACTAATAGAAAATGACAAAAATTTATGCTGTGTGACATATGGAAGATGTCTGTACCTTTGTGGAAATATATCTTATCACTGAAAATAAAAAATAACAGGTTAAATTATGTCTGCACATATTCTTTTGTTTTCAAAATTATACGACTCTCAGCATTATAAGCAATGTTGGTACTATGCCTGTGCATGAAACTTGTAAGGGAAGTTGGCCTTAATTCAGGTGAACACTGAAATTTCTTCAGAGAGAATTTATAACTCTTTGATCTCTTTCTATATAAGCAGAACTCTATTAGAAGGCATTAATGTGTTCTACAGGTCTTCTATGAATCAATGATTGTTCTACAGGAATTTTTTCCCAGTGACAATTACATATTTTTGAGTTATTCATTAACTTATAATTATGATTATTCACATGAAAGTGAGTCTGGTTCACAGTAGCTTTTAAACTCTATAATGCATGATTCATTTTTTAATTGCAGGTGATGTGTTAACATTCATTCTATTAATCCATTATTTTTTATGAGTAGATTTGCATCAAATTACTGTCTACAACTCTAGAATAATCATTATCATAAAATATACCAGTCTAACCATATTTAACCAAAATCAAATGTAGTTACTGGACAGAAAAACATTTGTTATTCATATCTAACAACTTTGAAGGCCATTATTTGTGAACGATTCATGGTTTATTTATAAAACTAAGGCAAATTAATTCAAGTTTTCATGACTTTAAAGCAGGCTTTTACTAAAAACTGCTCTTGCTAAACTCTTTCTTTAAATTAACAAGATGATATTGTATTTGATTATGTACACTTATTGATTTAAATGTTACAAGAACTATCTTGAAAAACATATTTAAAATTGTTATGATTTTGACAGGCTTTCAGAAAGTTTTCAAAAATTCACTAAAGGCTTTCCAAGGGAACATGACCTAGTGACACAGAAAGAATAAAATTTGTAATTCTAATTTCAGTTTTTAATTCAGCTACTAAGTGATCCTGTAAAAGGCATTTAACCTCACTGAAGTTTAACCTGTATAATTGGATTGGTAGAGACGCAGCTCTAAAGAGCTGCAAATAAATATACAAAGCTATTAGCAAATGAAGTCCAGCTGTTACTGGGAAAGAGTTTTTAAAAATGTAATTGCTGTTTTTATCATTAAAAATCAACCTTGAAGCAAGCAGTTAGTGGAAGTATTATGAGTGCTGGATCTTTCTGTGAAACTTTGAATGTCATTAATTTGATACAAAGTTGATGAGTTAAGTAAATGCTACATTGATTAAAAACAGATAATAAAGATCAAGTTTACTTCATTATTAAGACAAACACAATTCCAAAACCTACCATAAACACTGCAACCCATAATACTTAATTGCACTTACACTGCATCAAGACTTCTCTCACACAGCTAGGTTGAGGCGGAATAATTAAGTGTACATAACAAAGGCACTATTAACCAAATTAGAGAAATATGAATTTAATCACTTCATTCCCACAAGATAAAAAAAAATAAGAAAAATATATTACCTCAAGATAACCCTTTCAGTGAGATGTCTGGTGTAAGCATGGTGAGATTCTTGGAGAAAAAAGAAATGGGACCCAAGGTGCCTATAAATAAAATCACACCGCAGTGTCCACTGATGGCATCTTTCTCGCTCATCTCAAGCATTTCTAATGTTTGTGGGCAATCCTGAACTGAATTAGATAATTTCTAATGAGTTTCAAACACATGAAAATATTGTACTAAGAAGGGGAAATACACCATTTATTCTTAGTGGTTTAATCTAAAGCTTAATGTCGATATTTTTCTTATTTATTATTAGATTATAAAATTTTACTTTATTCCTGTGAAACTCATGAACTATGAAAAAATCAAGTAAGTTCTTAGTTTTCAATTAGTAAAACACCTAACTCTAAATTTTCCTAGTGCTTTTTAAATATACTTGTTTGATCTGCACAATTTTAGAGAAATAAGCCTTAGAGAAATAAGTTTAGAGAAATAAGTGACTGGTTAGGGGTTGGGTAAGGGTCAGTAAAACTCCATCACTACTGAGCTTGGTGGCATGGACATCCTAACAGAAGCCCTTGATTGTCATCCCTGGATGAACAGGAAAGAACAGTCTCAAGGCTTAAACAGTTTTCTCTCACACTGAAGACAGATCCAGCACTACAAGAAAATATGCTGAACCAAACTTCCTTCTTAGCATTGCCTTTATTTGAAGACATTTAGGGATTTTTAAAATATTAACCAAATTAAGGATGTCAGTTGAGATTATTTAGTAAATTAGCCTAGAAGAGAAAGAAAAGGGCCATGCTTATCCTAAACATCAAAAAAAAAAAAAAAAGTATTACTTCACCTTAATTTCCATACAAAATTCTATAAAGTTTAATTTTTGCTACAGTGAATATTATTTCTTTTCTTATTTTTGTTATAAACATGATTTATATCATTAGCGCCTTAATTTTTTGCGTAATTATTGAATTTTTTCCATAATTTGACAGAATATTTACTGAATGTCTTCCATGAATCGTCGTTTAATGCATATTTGGCAATACCTAACTTTGTCATAAATCTAAATGGAACAGGGTAAACTTTTTGCAACAAAATTTATTTGTTTTGTTTAATATTAAAAGCACAGTTATGTATTTCAAAAGGTTCTTAATATTCATTGATTTTAAAATTTTAGGTATAATAATAAAATTAACCTAATGAATTATTTCATGTATACCATGCATGTAGTTTTACAATCTCTTCTTCTGGTTGTTATATTTTGCATGCATTTGTTAACTAATACAAAATTCTTCAGAGAGTGTGGGGCCAAATCCCATGCAAGAACACCCTCAGTGTTAATATTTTCCTGCCAGATATATAAAATTTGTGGTGGAAGAGAATGAAATCATCTTGTTCAGAAAAGTAGATGCTCCTGTGTGAGTGTGTGAATGTGTATGTAGGAAAAAAGTAATTATCCTGATCATTTGACTCACTTTTACACCTGTAGTTCATGTAGTTTAATACTTCTTTAGGCGTTAAAATTTGTGAACATCACATTTTAACCTTCAGCTTGAGTTTCTGCCACTTGCAAAAAACCAGATAATTCAATTTTAAACAGCACAAACACAGGAAATGTCTTCATTTAAGTACTTCAGTTTTTCCTGATCACAGGAAAGTGATAACATGTTGGAGACTTTTATCTGCTATCTATAAATAATACTTAGATATGTGTGTTATATATTTTATGCTTTGTGAAAAGCAAGGACTTTTCTCGTTAATTCTATTATTAATAATTTTATTCACATCTCTATACTTATTTATATACATATAGCCAGAAATTATTTTTATATATGTGAAAAAGCCTGAAAATACTGATGTAAAAAAGCAAAACTCTCTGAACTAATTCATTCATTCATTTATTTATTTATTTAGTCTTTTTGAGACAGGGTGTTGCTATGTGGTTCAGGCTTGCTTTGGGCTCACTTTGCAGCCCAAGGTGGTCTCGAACTTGCAGTGATCCTCCTATCTCAGCCTCCCAAGTGCTGGGATTACAGGAATGCACCACCACACTCAACTCACTGAACCAATTTAAAATGTGATACATAACTTCTGAATTCTAACTTTTATTTCACTGTATTTTTGTGCAATCATGAGTAATTCAAGTTGTTTTTTTCATTTGCTGTTTTCCTTTTCTTTAATATTGTTAGATTCTTTATTTGCATGATTATCAAAATAGCAATTGAAAATGAATTATCTTAATATACAGTATTATATATTTATGAACACATAAACCAACATGAGTAGTCTTTTAAATGTTTATGTGGTCTCTCAAAAATAACTGTGGAGTATTTTCTGTACCACTTTCTCATTGCAATTGATTTTGTCTTTTGAGACCAAGTAATTAACATGAAGATATTCTACTTAAGGTATCAATAAAGAAGCACTTATGTGATAGCTTGCAGTTTCTACTTTTGCTACTAATTAGAATAAGGAAAAAGGAAGGCTCAGCACTTTATGGAGAATTAATACCACATTGTAATAACTGCAGAATATATATATATATATATATATATATATATATATATATATATCTCCAAAACATAAATAAACAGTATGACATATGCATTGAACTCTCACATTGTCAGCAATTAGTTTAGGGGTTAAGATTTTATGATAGTATACAGCTACTCTTGGAACAGTTTGCACAAGGATAAAGTACTATATGATTATAGTAAGTCTTCACTATTTACTGTATTTTGCAGCTTCTAAAAAGCAGAAACTGTCACTTCATTCTTCGGGCTATGATTTTCCTAATTTTTAAACTTATAAGTTTAGGACAGATTTGTTTTGTATCCCTCTAAGTAGGACATGTAAGCATCTTAGTTTTAGATAACTTGATTATATTAGTCAAGGTTTATGTTTCAATATGTTAAAAAGAACAAAGTATCGTGAGAGCTGAATTTTCTGGTGTGATATAATTTTTTTTTTAATTTAGAACTGCCATTATAAATTACCTGCTGAAAGAAATTCTTAATATAATTGGTAATGAAGCTATGCCACAGGATCACTTGTTTGTAAAGTTATTTAGATTAATCTAAAAGATCCAGTTTAGTGAGGTAGGGTTAGGGAGGCACTAGGGGATGAAACTAAGGCCTGTACGTTATCCTATATCTCCAGTTCATTTAAATTTATTATTTTGAGGCAGGGTCTCACAAAACCACTAAATTTCTTAGGCTGCATTGAGCTTGTGTCGTCCTGCCGCAGCCTCCTAAAATATTGGAATTGCAAACAATGCCACCACATCTACCCAGTTATAAATTTTATTTTTGATGTGAAGTCAGAAATGGACAATTATTAGCATTAATTCAATTTTATTTTTTGCCAATAAATACTTTTTAGTTTCACATCTTTTCTTGCTGAATTCTGTGACTTTATGCTTCACTAGAAGAAAAATAATTCATTTCATCCCAACCAAGTTTTTGCTAGTAACCAACTGGTGAACTATCATTTTGGAGATACTTAGATTGACTGACTAAGAGTGGCACAAAACTCTGAGTTTCCCATAGATGTTGAGAACCATCTGTTTCTAATGAAACACTAAAGTGAAAATGGTGGTCTATTTAATTTTTTGCCTGTCAATGAAAGCAAGTGATAAAGTAAAATTATAATGTTGTTTATCTCTTGCAATATTTTAAGAATTCTTTGCGCATTGTGTTAGTCCTAAAAAAAAAAAACAGAAAATTTCAGGGAAACTTAGGAGAATATGTTTGTGATTTGGTATTAAGGAATTCTTACTGCCATTGAAAGTACTTTGAGGGCTGGGAATTTAGCACAGCAGCACAAACACTTGCCCGGCAAGCATGAGGTCATGAGTTCCATCCTTGGTTAAAAAAAAAAAAAAAAAAAAAAAAAAAAAAGTAATTTGAAAAATTCAATAAAAAATTTCTCAATATTAATGAAAACATAACAAAGTACACATTTCACAAAAAAGCCAACAAATTGTTGGTTTAAGTTACCCATATTTAAATTTTTTTTCAAATCTATAAACCACAATGAACATCTTTAATATAGCTAAAACAAAATTTAATCAAACAAGGAAACTAAATTAAAAATCATAGATAAAGATGCTCAGGTTCCCTAATGAAACAACATGTGGCAAATGATTCTTTTTTCAATTACATGATATCAACAAAAAGATAAAGTCTGGACAAAATCAAGTGTAGAGCATAATTAGTACTTAATAAACTCACATTCTGCTAGTCATTGATTAAAGTATCAATCATAGATAAATAAACAGTGGATAACTAGATTGATACAAATGAATAAACAATTTTTTTTGTCTTTTTCATTTTTATCGGTACCAGGGACCAAACTCACGGCTGCCTGCTTGCAAGGCAGACGTTTATGCTGCTGAGCTAAATCCCCAGCCCCCAATAAATAATTCTTAAATACATATGCAAGATGAGTTTCATTGATTTACCAGGATATGTATTCAGGAATAGTAATTGTAGAATTGTTTGTTAAAAAGAAAATGAATAGTAATAAGAAAGGAAGCTTATAAGGAATGGATATACATTATTTTAAACTGATAAGAAAATATACATAAACAAGTACATTTGCATTGATGAATCGTAAAAACACAATGTGATTTATTTCATTTAAAATATATAAAATATTCAATAATAAAACCACACAAAGAAAATGATAATAAACTGAGAGCAAGAACTGACAGAAAGTATCAATGAGGAGATGTGATTTGATGAGGCCATGTACTACAGTAATCAATTATAAAATGGTTTTGCAGAATAATAAGCAGTGGGAAAAAACCTACAAAATGGGAGAAAATCTTTACCAGAAAACCTCCCGACAAAAAATTAATATCTGGAACATGTAATGAACTCTAAATTTTAAAAGAACTATTATTTTATTATAATAAGGAAAAACTAATTGGATAGCATTTCTCAAAACAAGAAAAAACAAATGCTCAATAATTATGTAAAAAAAAGTATTCAGCATCTTTAGCCAGCAAGGGCAATGGAAGTAAATCTATTAACATTCTATAATATCTCAGTCAGAATGGCATTCATCAAGAATATTTAAAACTCAAAATCAGGTATTTTGCAGGAAAATGGATCCATAGATAATCATGTTAACTCAACTAAGCCAGATTCAGAAAGTCATGTGTGTCATGACTTCTCTCATTTGTAGAATTTAGAAAAAAATAAGAAAATATGAAAATAAAAGGGAGATTATAAAAAAGAGGAAAGAAATTGAGAAAAAAATTTGCAAAAGGCATGAATGGAGGAAAAAAGGGAAGGATAAAATCTAAGTGTGATATACCTATTATGAAATGCCACAATGAAGCACAGTATCTGTATAATCAATATGCACTAATATAAATGTCTCTTTCTTATGTAGTGCATATTGACTCAAAAAACAGAGAAATTTTATTACATGGGACTTATAATTCATGTGGCATCCAGTGATAAAACAAGAAAATTTGGGAAATAAAGTATAATGAGAATGTGTTTCCATTGGGCATGATTATAAAATTAGTCAAGAGAGCAAAAAAATTAGAATATCATATTTAAGAGCAAACCAAAAGACATGTAAAAATTCACAATTGATAATATTTTCAGGGATATTTTTGTCTACAGCAAAAACAAAATTAGAAAATTAATACCTATTTATCAATATTTATTATATTTTATGGTTTGAAATTTTGAGCTAATAACTACTTCAGAAATTATGAACTAAGTAAACAAAAGGGGAAAAAGTGATTAATTTTACAATAGAAAGCTTATTAATTCTTCTTAAAAATTGAAGATCAAAAAATTTAAAAAATGACTTGTTTGGCCTATGTATAAAAATTAGTATCATTACTGAATAATTTATTGAAGAAAAATTGAAAGTTACTATAATGTGTGAGCAATGTTTAATCCACTCCATTTTTCAATCGATATTAATTTACATGAGATTTTTTAACCTAAAATGATAAACAATAACTCTTTTTAGAGAAAGGGGAATTCTCTGCTGTGCATTACAGTTGGCAGATTATAGTACAGTTATAATCCTAGAAATGTACCTTACAAAAAGTTTGACCTGTCATGAAAGTTTACACATAAGGGGATTTATTTGATACATTTTGAAGTAAGACAAAAATTGAAAATAAAAATGCAAAAACTTACAGATAAAATGTTTTATTCATTTCAAATTCTTCTTATAAGGAACATTTACTAATTGACAAATAATTCTAATTAGACTTTTTAGAATTTCAAACTTCTAAAATTATAAGAGCTATTGAATTCAATTTCAATATATTTAAAATGCACTCTGATTTTATAAACAGATTTGTCTTATGTATATTTGTTTCTTTGTCAGGCTTTTCAAACTATAAACAATTATTTTATTTGAGTTGAACAATTTTTTTTTCTTTTTGCATTCTTAGATTTTGAAAGCAGTTGTCTAACATGCTTCAATCAAAGTTTCCTGCTGGGCAAGTGACATTATACTCAGTTTTATAAATGTAGTACATATTACAGTTTACACATTATGACTTGAGAGACTCTTAATGTTAAAAAATATTATGTTAATTGTTATGATTTGGTTCTGATAAGTGTGCAAAACTTTGAAAACCTAATCAGAAATCCTTTAGGGTGAGGAGAAACTGTTGGACAGCAACCCAACTGACATAGAAGAAAGCCGTTGTTTAGAAATTTTTCAGTTCTTATTCTTTAATGGGAAGCTCTAATGATCTCCACAGCCTTGTGGGAAACACCCAAAAATGCTGTTCATAATATATTGGTGTGACATGTTTACACTGATCATTGTCAAAGGGTAAGATTTCCAAAGGATAAGAATTTCTGATTTAAAGATTATCTGCTGCAAAGCTACATTAAAAAAAAGACTTTTATATGGTGTCATGGTTTATGTCTGTGTCCCTAGGCCTCATGAGTGTGCATTGTGTGTTTGTGATTGGTTCATTGTCTAGTGCTTGGATTGATGGTGTCAGTGCTCCACCCACAAAGGGGTGGAGCCAGAATGTGATGTAATGACAGGAAGAAGGTATGTCTTGCTCTTTGCTGGTTCCTGCTTGCTGTTTGCAGCCACCATGAACTGCCACCCAGTCATGCCTGCCTATCTTGGACCCAACTGAGTGTGGACTGAAATCTTCAAAAACTTAAGAAATAGACCTTTCCTTTCCCATTTTTGGGCTTCAGGTATTTTGTCTCAGCAACCAGTGAAAAGTAACTAAGATAGAATTTGGTAACTAGGAGTGGGGTCATTTCTCTGACCATGTTTTTTGAGAGGCTTTGGAAATGGCTTGTGGACAGAATTTGGAATGGTTCGGACATGTCATCTGGATGCATAGAGCTGGATCAGCTTAGACTGTTCGATAGAGGAGACTCTGGTCAGAGCTTAGGAGACCAGAAGGCTGATAGGAAGCCTGATGGATAAAGACCAGGCTTGGGAGTTTTCTGCTGGGAAGAAGGACTGTATTGGTTGTTGGACTCCACATGATGTGTGTTATGGCTTGGCAGAAAGTTTGTCTGCATTTTGCTCCTGCCCAGAGACTTTGCCTGAGACTGAGACACAGAGCAATGAACTGATTAATCTTGAAAAAGGAATTAAAAAGCAATCAAACATTGAGGCTGTGGCATGGCTATTGTTGGTGGCTTTCAGCCAGCTTTATGTTTTAAATCAAGAGCAAAGAGCCCAGCAGGATAATTCACAATGCTGTGAGTTTGGCCAGAATGAGAATGCCAGGAAGGCTGTGGATTGTAAAGACAGAGTTGAGATTTTGATTCCTGAGGGGAAATAGAGAGATAAGATGGCCCTGGGGCATCCCAGGAAGCGGTTCTCCACCCTGTGCAGCCTCACAGCAAAGGTGAAAGAATTTGCTCAGAGGAGAAAGCTGCAGAGTGCCATGCTCCAAAATGGCGACAGAGGCTACATAAGGATCCAGAATGGTGGCAACACAGAGAAGCATTCCATCACAATCAGGTAAACGGAGCCCTGCGATCCAGGCAACTGACCCCTACAGCCAAGAGAGAGAAAAGCCTGGCTACTGCTCCAGCTAACAGCAAACCTTGGTGGCATCCACAAGGTGCTGATTTTAGGTGCAAGGAAAATGCATGAATTCTGAGGGTAAGACGGCTTCCACCTCGATTGCAAAGGGCCTGGGAGGCAAAGCAGTGTGCCCCTGAGAGGGCAATTTGTGAAGATGTAAGCGTGAAGTGGAAGGTGCAGTGGAGACCCCAGAAGTTTGGAAAAGCCAGGAATGTGGATGATCCAAGGGAAGCTGCAAAAAGCGAGCAGAGAAGATTTAAGAGAAAAGCTGTGGGAGTTGAAATTGATGGAAGTGCCATGTGGGTGGAATCACCCAAGCCTTTTGGAGCTTGCAACCAGATTGCTTCAGACACTGAGTTTGGAACTCTAAGACTTAATGTTTGCCCTGATGGATGTTGGACTTACTTTGTTTCCAATGCTTTATATTCCCCTGTTTGTAACATTTGGAATGGTAATGTTTATCTTGTGCTTTTGCATTTAAGAAATGTTTAACCTTGTTTAATTTGTACAGGGGGTTACAGTTAAGAGTTTGCCATAGATCTTGGAGGATATGTGGGACTTGCAATGCTGAAACTGTTAGGACTTTGGCAACTTTTGGAAGTGGACTAAATGTCTTTGGTATAAAGAATGTACATGAGTCCTGGGGGCCAGGGTTGGAATGTCATGGTTTATGTCTGTGTCCCCCAGGCCTCATGAGTTTGCATTGTGTATTTGTGATTGGTTCATTGTTTAGTGCTTGGATTGATGGTGTCAGTGCTCCTCCCACAAAGGGGTAGAGCCAGGATATGATGTAATGGCAGGAAGAAGGTGTGTCTTGCTCTTTTCTGGTTCCTGATTGCTGTTTGCAGCCACCATGAACTGTGGCCCAGTCATGCCTGCCTGCCTTGGACCCAACTGAGTGTGGACTTAAACCTCCAAAAACTGTAAGAAATAAACCTTTCCTTTCCCAACTTTGGGCTTCAGGTATTTTGTCTCAACAATGAATGAAAAGTAACTAAGGCATATGGTTATGACAATTCATTATTGCTAATATCACTGTATATTAAATGTATTCATGGCTTCCAGATATACAAGTCTTCTTTAATGTAAAACTGAGATTGTTTATGGTGATAAATCTTTTCTTTCTTTCAGATTCAAGCATCTGTCTTTCACTTGTGCTCCAGATACTTCATGTCAAGCAAAAATGTGGTCACCAGTTAATAATAATATTTTTAACAAAAAATTGTGTGATCTGTACGCAAATATATGTGCCACTACCCTTAATTTACTAAAAGACAAAAAATTGGGTGAGCATTTGTTCTATACTAGAGAATGATGATTGACTAAAAAGGTAATTCTGTTCCCTGTAAGCGGTGGTGGTGTGGCAGACTGCGGCCTTTCCAAGGGGAGAACTATCAGCAGCTCTTGAGATCTGCACCATGTTGAACTTAGGACACTGGGAAGCCACACAGGCACCTCTCCTCACTGGTTAGTGGTGGTAGTATTGCAAACTGTGGCCCTTCCAGGGGAGAACCACCAGCAGCTCCTGAGATCCACGTCATGTGGGAACTTAGGACACTGGGAAGCCAAGTAAGCATGTCCCCACCCTGGTAAGCATTGACATTGTGGCAGACTGCAATTTGCCAGGGGGAGAACCAACAGCAGCTACTGAGATCCCCACCATGTTGGAACTTTGGATACTCTGAAGCCAAGCAATCACCTCTTCCCCCTGATAAGCATTGGTGGTGTGGCCGAATGTGGCCCTTCCAGGGGAACAACCACTAGCAGCTCTGAGATAGGTGCCATGTGGGAACTTAAGACACTGGGAAGCCAAGCAAGCACCTTGCCTCCCTGGTAAGCGATGGCGTTGTGACAGACTGCAGGCCTTCCAAGAGGCGAACCACCAGCAGCTCCAGAGATCTGTGCCATGTTGTAACTTAAGACATTGAGAAGCCAAACACGAATCTCCCCTCCCTGGTCAGCAGTGGCAGTGTGGCAGACAATGGTCCTTCCAGAGGTAGAACCAGCAGCAGCTCCTGAGATCCGCACCATGTTGGAACTTAGAACAGTGGGAAGCCATGCAAGCACCTCTCCTCCCTAGTTAGTAGTGATGATGTGGCAGACTGCGGCCCTTCCAGTTTGAGAACCACCAGCAACTCCTTAGATTGTGTCATGTTGGAACTTAGGACACCCAGAAGCCAAGCAAGCACTTCCTCTCCCTGGTAAGCAGGGTCCATGTGGCAGACTCTGGGCCTTCCAGGAGGAGAATCACCAGCAGCTTCTGAGATCTGAGCCATGTTGGAACTTAGGACACTGGGAAGCCAAACAAGTACCTTCCATCCCTGATAAGCAGTTGTAGTGTGGCCGACTGTGGGCCTATGAGGCAGAGCAGCACAAGCAGCTCCTGAGATCTGTGCCATGTTGGAACTTAGGACGCTGGGAAGCTAAGCGTGCACCTCCCCTCCCTGGTAAGTGGTGGTGGTGTGACAGACTGTGCCCTGCTAGGGGAGAACCATCAGCCGCTCTTGAGTTTCATGCCATGTTCAAACTTGAGACACTTGGAAGCCAAGCAAGTTTCACCCCTCCCTAGTAAGGGATGGCGGTGTGGCAGACTGTGGCCCTTCCAAGGGGGAGTACCACCAGCAGCTCCTGAGACCCGCACCATGCTGGAACTTAGGACTCTGGTAAACCAAACTCCCAGCCTGCCTTTCTGCTAAGCAGTTGTGAACCTACTGATGCATGGCCTAGAGTCAAAAAGCCCACTTCCCCTACCCTCCTTGTTCTGTTCCCCCCATTAGCAAATGGGAACCAGATATCTGATCATCTCCTGGGAGGTTGACCATAGCAAATAAGGGGACTTCCTTCTACCATCTCTTTAAAGGCAAATATTTTTATTACTGTTTTACTCTATTCTGACTAATGGTACTGCTCTATTCAATATTCAGGTTTTGATAATTTGTATAATGTTCTGCATTTCATCTCATTTTGGTATACGTGATTGAAAGAACAACTATTATAAATATAACAAAATATACTGTGATACCTATGACTGTAATCCCAGTAACCTGCTGTGAAATTCTGTACCAATTTCACTGTACCATCTTAGTTGGCTTTATTCTGTCTTGTTCTGTTGTATTTTACCACTTTCAAAATAAAATTTAAAAGAGGCTATTCTATATCAAAATAAAATTTATGTGTGTTACAAGATCATTGTGATTGTCATGTTAAAATGTCGTGTGTAAATTTTGAGCTCAGTATTTCTGTGTAAAATTATATAACTGTTTTCTGTTAGCACACTACAGGGATTCAACTACTAAAACATCATTAGTTGGTAAAAAAAATACTTCTCTGGCTGTATTTTATATATCATAGTGCTCGACATTCAGATAAAATTATAATAGTTAATGCTCCCACTACAATATAATGTTTTTAACTTTCTCTTCTGGATGTTTAACAATCAAAATTTAGAGGCCAAAATTAAGAAGATAAGTGTTCTAAAAAGACAGTCAATATTTTTGCTCCAGCTCTTCAAAGTAAAGAAAGGCTCAAGACCTGAGGAAACTTGTCATTGACATCCTGCCATTCTGATAAATTTATTATTATTATTTTTTTTTTTGTCTTTTTCCTTTTTATCGGTACTGGGGATTGAACTCACAACCGCCTGCTTGCAAGGCAGGTACTTATGGCACTGAGCTAAATTCCCAGCCGCCCATTCTGATAATTTATACACTCATTTAACTGAAGAGATTGTTAGAACACATACACTTATGCGTGCATATGCCCACACACACACACACACACACACACACACACACACACACACACACGAAATCAATGGTGTATAGTGTGCCTTAAAAGTCACCAAAAAAAAAAGAACCTCCCAAATTATCACACAAAGCAATTCAATCAACAATAGTCATGACTCTTCCAGAAGAATGATGCTGACAAAGAATAAAACAAAAGCTTAAGTAAATAAGTCCCCTGAGGGTAAAAAGGATTTAAAACAAAAACAAAGCAAAAAATCCTTCACATACAAAAAAAATAACTTTCCATAGGTGACTTTAAAGAGGCTTCCACCAAAAAAAAAAAAAAAAAAAAAAAAAAACAAACATGTTTTTCTACAGAGCCTTCTAATCATATTTCTCAAACTCCAATTGACCATCCACCACTTGTGGCTGAAATAGAAAAGGGGGAGATGTGAGGAGTGGGTAAGCCAGAGATCAACCACATATTCAGGGCTAGAGGAAGACTATCCTGACTCCATAGATCTCCAAAGATAAGCCATATAAACAAGTGTTGGGACCAAAGCAAGGTCAGTCCAGCATATGTCTGATGTTGGTGTTCTTCCCTGCTAACTATAGCACAGATAGCTCTGAAAATCTTTTGCTATCAGTGTTCTCAGAAAAACACTGAGACTTTGCACTTTCAGCCCTGCCATATATTTCTCTCCCTTTTACAAGTGTATAAATAAAAGGCAAACCCTATTGGTTTGTTACTGCCTATCAAATAGGTCGAGTTCCACCTGGTGATGACTTTCCTTTTAATGTATCTATAGATTTTATTAATCTATCATTGATCCCTCTCAGGACCCTGCTGGCTGCATCTGTCATGGCACCTTACTGCACTAATTGGCTCACCATAAGCTGAAATTGTTAGAGAAGTAAACATTTGGGTCCATTTAAGACCAACTGGATCTGAACTCTGAGTGTAAGATTGAGGAATCAATATTTGAACAAGTTTTCAGAAGATCTTGACTTACTCTAAGTTTGAGAGCCACTACTCTAAGCTGTGAACTAGTTGTTAAAGGCACTGAGTAATAGAAAACTTCCTAATATGGCAAAGAGGCTTGTGAATGCTCAGCTATTAAACCAATCCTTAGAATTCAGTGCCTTCTGAGTTGGAAGGATGTGATTGCTATCTATCTGGAAAAAACATTCTTAAACCCAATCTGAGAAATGAATACAGATAAAAGAAAAATACAAAAGGAAGATATTCCTATCGGGTTAAAAAATTTAAAACCCCCATGAAGTAAAACCAAAAGAGTCAACCAAATTGATTAAATGAAGCATATTTCACAGTTTAAAGAATGAGCTGACAAACTGTTCATATTTTCACCAAAAATCCCCTCATGTAACTTTGTCAGTTGGATCGATTGGAATCATGCCATCTATCTTCATAAAATAAATCTAACAGTATGAGAAAATAATAGGAGAATTTACCAAACAAAGGAGAGTCTAAATTCAGAGAAATACTTAGAATATTTACTACTCCCATGTGTCTTGGTGTTATTTTATAATGTATAATTTTAAGAGTTTATATCAATAATAATAAAATACAAATGTATCTCTTGTTTAAGGCAACAAGAGTAAAGATTTATAGAAAGAAAAGAAGCAAAAATATACTCCACAGGATAGGAGTCGGCCAGTGAGAAGAACTCACAGCATGGCAGGATCAGGCTCTGAGTCTCTTATAATACTAGGATGATGGTAAGATGCACAAATAGCAGTTGACAGGAGTCATGGTTCAAGGGGGTACCTGGCCCCCTTGTTGGAAGGGGGATGTTTCTGGTTATACTGGGTTTTTACTTTTTTATTTGTTCAATAAGCCAACTTGACTTACCTAAAATTTTCTATAGCACAGAATCTACAAACTTAAAATGTATGATTTAATAGATTCAGCATCATAACAGAGTTGTACAATGATAAGCACAATCAAACTTAGGTCATATTTCTTATCACAAATCAAAATACTGTACCTGCTGGTCATTGTGCCCAATCCTTCTGCCAAAAACCTAGACAACCCGTGAAGCATCACCTATCCCCATAGACTTTCCCACTCTGGGGATTTATTTCCTTTTTTTTTTTTTTTTTTTCTTCAAAATAGATGTTGCTTAAAACAACAACAAAATCCTCAAAATATTCATAAAATGTAAATCCTGCACAAAACATTCTCTCATGTTAGAGTGAAATAAATCAGAGACCAACAAGAGAACATACTTAGAATATTAGGATTCCTTTTTCTTTCTCTTTTTTTCACTCTGTCCTCTTAGTAAATTTCTCATACAACAGAACAAATACTATTTATAACGTTATATGTCTGATTTACTTCATTTCGCATTATGTCTCAGCTATGTTGAACACTTTTTTATGGAATTATTGGTCAATTGTATTTCTTCATCTGAGAAATGTCTATTCGTTTCAGATAGACATTTTTCTAATTTGTTCTTTCAATTTAGGTGATGGTCTAATGTTTTTAAGTTCTTGAATCATTGAAGTTGAATCATTGAGTTGTAACTGGTAGCTTCTGTAGGCTATCTGTTCACTCTGATAGTGGATTCCTTTCCTGCACAGAAGCTTTAAAATTTGATGTGATTCTGTTTATTGGTTCTTAGTATTATTTTTTTGTGAAATTCAGAATACCTTTCTTTACACATATATCTTTAAAGTTTCACCAATTGTTGTAGCCAGGGGTTGTACACAGAGAACAACTAGGATTAGGACATGGAGTTTACAATATTTCTATAATGGTCACCGGAAGTTAACACAGGGAAATGCAGGAAATCTATCCACAACACCAAAGACATAGATTATTTAGTCAAGAGCCTAAACCCAACGGCCATGTACCACATGAGTCCAGATAAAAACCCAGTGCTCAGGACAATGCCTCCCATGAGTCCATCTGAAAGTCCAGAGTCCACAAGAAGGACTCATGCCAGTCTCTTTTACGGATCTGTGCCGGGAAGACCCAAGGGTCAGTGGTGGAAGCCAGAAAGTCCATGCCAGCAGGATGAAGGAGCTGTGCTAGTGGGATGAGGGTTCTACACTGGAGCCGAGAAGTCACACTCACAACAAAGACCAGGGCTATCCTGAAGGCACCACAGCTGTCCTCAGCAAAACGGAGGCCCCGAGTTCCTCCAATGACAAGCACAGTCGGGTACATGCTAGGAAGCAGCATGACGAGTTCATCCTGGAGACCAAGTGGCTCATGTCTTGCCCTCCGGAGCCAGGAAGCAATGCTCGATGTGAGAACCAAAGCTTCTTCAGGAGAATCAACAGCTCAGACAGCAACTTGCAAGAGAACCCACAATGCCTCCTTAATGCCTCAACCCTCTACACTTCCCTTCTTCTCCACCTATTTATCCTGGCAACCCTCCTCAGGTGGAGCATCTTCGCTCAAAGCATGCTGATGTAATCCAGCTGGCGTTAAGTTGACCACCAGTTCTCAACCCATAACTCTAATTTTGTTTGCAAGCAGGTTGAGTATTTCCGTTTTAATGTTGAGATGTTCGATCAATTGTGATTTTATTTTAGCGTATTGTGAGAGATACGGAATTAAGTTCAACTTTCAGCATATGGACAGTGAGTTTTTCCAACACCCTTTGTTAAATAGTCTATCATTCCTCCGGAGAAACAATTTGCCCCGTTTGTCAAAGATCATGTAACAGAGTGTGCCTGAAGCTCTTCCTATATCTTCTAATCTTTCCCATTGAGCCATAGTTGGGTTTATTTTTGTGTCTTTTTTTCCTGCAGTAACATGCTGATTTTTATTGCTGTAACTTCGTAGTATAATTAGAAATTTGGAATTGTGATGCCCCTCCCTTTTCCTTGTTGCCCAGAATAGTTTTGGCTATTATAAATCTTCTCATTCCAAATGAAATCTACGATTGCTTTCTTCTGTTCTGTAAGCAATGGTACTGGTATTTTATTGGAATTGCAATAGCCCTATCTAACAGTTTTGCGATTAAAGCCATTTTAACTGTGTTGGTTCGGCCTATTCAGAATCAGAGAGTGTATTTTCTGATATCTTCTTCCATCTCTTTGTTAGAGAATTATATTTTCATTGCAAATGTTTTCATTTCCTTAGTTAGATTAATTCTTAAGTATTTTTGGTGCTGTTCTAAATGATACTTGTTTTTCTAATTTTACTTTTACTGACTTTGACATTGGTGTAACAGAACCCTATTGACTTTTGAGTGTTGACTTTATACCCTGTTTAATGAATTTACTTGTTAGTTCAAAGAGACTTTTAATGTAGTTTTAAGGGTCTTCTATGTGGAGAATCATGCCATTTACAAATAATGATATTTTAACTTCTTCTTTCCTTATACTTACCCTTTTTATTTCTTTATCTGTCTGATTGTTCTAACTGGTGTTTCCAGAACTATGTTGACTGAAGTTGTGATTGCTGACATCCTTGTCTTTCTCCCAAGTTAAGAGGAAAAAATTTCAACTTCTCACCTTTAAGTGCTATGTTAGTCATTAATTTGTTCTAGGTGGTGCATATTAGATTAAGACCAGGATCCTGCATCTCTATTTTTATTAAACTGTATTTTATTACTGCATGCTTGCCATACATGCAATTCACAATTATTTTGGGGAATTTTTATGTGCACACTGTCCAGCTTTTATCTTTTTAAAATCCCCTTCCCTTCTTCTTCCCTCTATGCTCCATCAAGTCACCTGTCCCAATATATATTCTATTTGACATTGTCAAGTGTTAGTTTATGTCATGTCCAATAATTCTTGCATGGCTGAGATTGTTAGTTTCTTCAAATTGAATGTATTTGTTCTTTTTATTCCCTTTTCTTTCTTTGTAACCCATTATTCTTTTCCTTTGGTCATCATTCTTATAGTATGAGATCTATCTATTTGTGTCTTTTTATCTATCTTTTATTCTCTTTCTAATTTGCCTCATTCAAATGAGAAATATCATACAGTATTTAAGCTTGCGTGTCAGGTTTATGTCATTCAACTTTATATTTTCCAGATGCATCCATTTTTCTATGAATGTCTCATTTGTCATTCTTTATACTTAGTGGTATTCTATTACATACAGATGCCACATTTTTTTAATCCAATTGTCTTTTTAAGGTACGTAGGCTGATGCCAGGATAGATCTGATATAATTTGTGCTGCTGTAACAATTGGTTTGCATGTAGTGCTGTGAGATGATGACATAAAGCCTTTGGGGAAATGCCTAGCAAAGGGACATTTGGGTCATATGGAGTGTCTAATTTCAGTTTTCAGAAATGTTCATAGTAATTTCCATAATAAATGTGCTAGTCTGCATTCCTACTAACAATGAAGGAGGATTCCTTTCACCACAGTCACAGCCAGCATTTCATATTGCTTGATTTCTTAATGATTGTTATTCTTTCTCAAGTAAGCTGGAATCTTGAGGTTGTCTTAATTTGCATTTTTCTAAAGTGCAGAGAAGTTGAACATTTTTTCATAATTTGTTGATCACTTGGATATCTTCCTCCATAAAATATCTGTTCATTTATCTTACCCATTTTTGACTGGATCTTTATTTTTAGGTAAATGAAATCTTTTGAGTTCTTTTTGTGTTCTAGATATGAGTCCTCTGTGTGAGGAGCAGCTGAGAAGTTTTTCGCTTTTTATAAGTTGTATCTTTAGGAATAGGTCCTTTTGTGATACAAAAGCTTTGTAGTATGATGCAATCCCATCTGCTGATTTTTGCTGTTATTTTTTTGTGCAATTAAGGTTCAAGTGTTTTATCTATTTTATCTTATAATGGGTTTAATGTGTATGTTTTCACATTTAGATCTTTGTTCCATTTTGATTATAATTTAGTATGTAGTGGCAAATAGTCTTCAGCAAACAAGTAACTAGTTTGCACTACACTATTTATAGGAAACTATCTTTCTTTTAAGACATGATTTTACTTCCATTGTCAAAATTCAAATAGCTGACAGTGTTTAAGTGTTTAAGGAAGCTTCTATGTTCTCTATTCTGTTTCCTTGATCTATGTATTTGTTTTTTTTTTTTTTTTTTTTTTGCTTGAAGTCAAGCAATGCATCCCTCTTTGTTCTTGTCTAAATTGATTTTACTACTCTGAGTGTCTTCTGGCCCCATATGAATTTTAAGATTCTTTTCTCTAGTTTTGTAAAGTATCCTGTTGATATTTTGCTTGTAACTGCATTGACTATGTCTAACAGTTTTGAAAGCATGACCGTTTTAACAATATTTTCATGTGACATGTCTTCATTTTCTGATATCCTCTTTAATCTCTGTTTTCAGAGAACTGTAGTTTCCTTTGTGGCAGTCCTTCATTTCCTTGGTTGCATTAATTCTTAATTATAGCATATTTTCCTGAGCTACTGTATATGGTATTATTTTCATAACTTTCTTCTTATCGTTTATTATTCGTGTACACAATTGCTAAAAACTTTTTGAGCTGATCTTCTGCACTGCTACACTACTGCAGCTGGTTATTATTTTGAAATTTCTGGTGGAGTTCTTTTGGACTTGTCTGCAGAGTATCATGCCATTTTTAGTAAATGATGATTTGATTGCTTCCTTTCCTGTACATATCATTTTTATTTATTTCTTTTGCCTAATTGCTCTGGTTAATGTTTTAAGTATTATGTCGAATAGAAGTGATACTGAAAATCTTTGCCTTGTGCCTAATTTTAAAGGGAATAATTATAACTCTTCCCCATTTGGTATGATGCTGACTATTGGTTTATCCTAAATAGCTTTTATCAGACTCAGGTATGATGCTGTTGTATCTGTACTCTTCAGGGAATTCAGTATGAAGCAGTGCTGAATTCTGTCCAAAGAATTTCTCCATTGATTGATATGACCATATAGTTTTTGACCTTGTTTCTGTTTATGTAGTATATTAAATTTATTGACATATATATGTTTAAACATTCTTTTATCTCTGGGATGAAACCTACTTGATTGTGATGTATGATCTTTTTGATAATGTGTTGCATTTTATTTGCTAGTCATCCTGTTGAGGATTTTTGCATTTGTGTTCAGTAAGGAGGTTGGCTTATAGTATTTGGTTTTAGTTGGGTCTTTACTCATTTTTATTAGGGTGATACCAGTTTCCATAAATGAATGAGAGCACTCCATCCCTTTCAGTTTTTTTTAAGGAACTTGAGTAGTAACAGTGACATCGTTGTAGTAAATTTGTGAGAAAATACCCACAGAAGACTGAGAATCAAGAAATAGACAAGTTTTATTCAGTTTGCTGGATTATATGGTTAGCACTCCACTGTGACAAACATCCACCCTGGTCTTTGTTCCGCAGAAGTTTTATACCTTTCCGGTGAACTTATTACTTTTCCTATAGTTTTCAAGGTCCTCACTTACCATGGCAACTATCACTGTACTTAAAATTTCACAGGAGTGGTATAAGACCTTCTTGAACGTCTGGGTCATTAATCAATGGAATGCAGGCAAGTGTAACTTAACCACTCTGTGCTAAAACTGTTTATTTATTTTTATAGTTTTACTAGAGATGGAGATTCTCAAGAAATAAAGACAGAGTTCACCTAAAATATAACTACAAATAAAAATAGAGTCTAAGATACAAGTTAGATTCTCAGTTAACTTCACAGTATAGTATCCTTGAATGCTTTGTAGAATTTAGTACTGACTCCATCAGTTCTTGAGCATTTTATAGTTGTAGATTATTTATAACTCTGTTTCATTGCTTGTTACTGGGTTGTTAAATATATTTGTGTCTTCTTGGATTAGCCTTGGTAATTCATATGTTGTTAGGACTCTGTCAATTTCTTGAAAATTTGTTAATTTCTTGGAATACAATTTTTCAGATTTGTTACTACCATCTGAATTTTAACAGTACCTATTGTAAATTTCACATTTTTCATTTTGAATTGCCTTGATATGAATCATTCTCTCTCTTGGCAAACCTGAGTAAAGGCTTATCTCTTTTACTTTTTCTTTTAAAGAAGGCTCTTTAATTCATTGATTTTATTTGTTTTTACTAATTTTTAGTCTCAATTTCATTGATTTCCATTCTTTTTTATAATTTCCCTCCTTAATTTTGGTATCATTGCCTTATCTGTTGGTGAGCCTTTGTTTTTCCTTTTCCTAATTTTTTTACTGTTATCCATTGATTTTACTAGTTTTGTCTTTGTATTTATCTGTGTCAGTCCCATTATTTCTATAAAAAATATTCTCAAGGATTTCCTCAAAAGCTGTTAGAACACTCCTATATCTTTTGAACTGGTCTTTTCATGGAAATAGCTCATTTATCCTTTATTTTGAGTGACAACTTTGCTCAGTAAGTTAATTTGAACTGGAAATTATTTGCTCTTTAGACTTTAAATAATTCACAACAAGATTTCCTGGCCTTTATACAGTACATATTAAGAAATCTGCTGAGATTCTAATTGGCTGTTCTGTATATGTGATTTTTTTTCTTATAGGTCTTACATTCTGAGGGTTTTTTTTTTTCTGGATATCTGGTAATTTAATAATAATATGCTTCTGAGAGCTTCTTTAGTCATCCTTTCAGATGTTCTGTAAGTGTTGCTTATTTGTATTCTAAAGGTCTTTCTTCTTATATTTGGGAAATTTTGTTCTAGTACTTCTTTAAACATGTTAGTAAATTCATCAGTGCTATATTATAGTTTTTCTGACTTCAATTAGACTTATATTGGTCTTGTATCATCTAGTAGCTGTTGGGTAGTCTTATTTTGTTCTCTCTCTCTCTCTCTCTCTCTTTCTCTCTCTCTCTCTGTCTCTTAACTTCTTTGAGCACTTCATCACAATTCACTATTTTGTCCTCAGTTTCAGTTTTGTCTTCCTGTTTATTGGGCATTTCTATGAATTCTATACAGTTTCATATTTTAGGTTTTTCTGCCTCATAGTTTTTCAGATTCCATATCTTTGTTGAATACTTCATTCAAGTTTTGAACTGTCTTTGTTAACTTGTTCAGCTTTTCCCTTATTTCTCCAAAACTTACCATTAACGTTCGGAGTGAACTTTCTGGGAACTTTTGGTTCATTTCCTCTTTGAATTCATCTATTTTCTTATTCTCTTATGAAAACTTTTCATAGAGTTCTACCTGGTGTTCTTCCTCCTTTTGTGACCCTTTTCTCTGACCTGGGAGATTTAGAAGAACTTGGGTATAAGAATACACACACACACACACACACACACACACACACACACACACACATATATATTTTACCCCTCATTGTTTTGTGAAGGTAGTATAGGTTGAGGACTAGAAAAGTGACAATTTTTTATGACACATAAGGAAATTTTTAATAGAATGTTGCCTCCTTGTGGATAATTCTGAGCTTTTTAAATCCAGTGCAAATATTTACTACTTTTGTTATTTTTCTGAGTGATTTTCACTCTGTTCTCTGTTTCACTTAACAAATTACTTCTAGTTATAACAAGATCAATAAATTCAATCATACAACACTTCTATATGGCAGTCTTTGCTGTTACCTATTTCCTCTTTGTCTATCTTCTAGGTACCTTATGATAATTTATTATTTCAGAAATGATGTAGGAGAATTGGAGAGAGAAGAACAGTAGGTGGTTGGATGGGGACTGCTATACTAAGGAGGGAGGGTCTCAAGTGGGGATAGCAGTAGGTGGGAATAAAGTTAGATGTGGATCCTGATTCATTTTTAGTACTTTAAGTTGAGTTAGAAGGTCACTACAGGGAGTTTTCAGAAGATATTTTGGGGTGAGGATGACATATGGGAAAAAGGAAGTTTGCTTTGAGCTGAGGAAAGCTAAATGATTGTCAGAACTTATTGATAGGGACGATAATAGGCTGGGTATGATATGGAAGTATCAAAGGCTTAGGATGGAAAGAATAAAGAGTTAATATCAGGGAAGAAGGAAGTCATTATGAAAAATCTAAGTACAAAAAATTAAAAGTTTGGGAGCAGGAGACTACACATTTGGAAATAAATTTTAAAAATATGTTAATAGTATTGCTTTGAGGTTTGATGTGAAGAATATAGACATGGAATTGAGATGATGGAGAGAACATAGGCTCCTATCAATTCAGAGCCAATGAAAGAAAACTATACATAAAAGTAAAAAAAAAAAAAAAAAAAACTAAAACCATAAGGATGTGTAAAAAAGCCCATAACTCCACATTAATATATCATTCCGAAAAAGTACAAAAATTCCAATCTATCAAATATATGATAGGAGCTTGAGTTAAATATTCCAATGTGTCATTGCACATGTGATTCCTCAGTAGCTTATTTGGTATGGAGTCTGAGTGCTTACACCCCATTCACTCCTCTAACCCTTCTACTACAACTCTGCAGCTAACTCAGACTTGGAACTTCTTTTCACTGGGTTGCAGACACTTTTGCAAAGTTTGATCCAATCAGAGTTTTCTTGAGTTAGGAATTCTTGCTTTCCATTTCCTAGGTATGATGGGGAAATCAGCAGACAGATTCACTGGTACTTAATTGTCCATTGGGTCAGGAGCATTCCTGTGCAATCAAATCAGCTATAGTGGCAACAAGCTAATCAGTTACAGTGGTATCTATCAGGACTAGTTGATAAATAACGTATCATAGTGCTCAATTTTGGATTTCCCTTTAGCCTAGAGAAAAAAAATCCAGTTATGAAACATCATAACATTCCAAGCATGAGTCTGTGGGTGTTATACACTAAATGTGATAGTTCTCTCTTCCTATAATGATGAAAAAAGTATTGAGGAGTAATTTCATAGAATCAGTTATATAAAGCCCAGGTGATGGTGGACTGGTAATGTTGGAGGACAGAATGTTTTGTTAAAAAATTCTTAGTAAGTCTTCTACTATGTAGTATGTGAAAGAGGAAGCAGAAGAGTGGCAAAGGATCCTAACGGTGGTAAAACTATGCTGTATATTTAGATTAGGACACAGAAAGTACTGCATACACAACTGTAGGGCAAAATGAGGACGAGAGAAGATTCTACAGTGTTAAAATGATGACCTGCTTTTCAAAAACTTGAGATATTATTATTCATTTTCTATTATACAGGATAATCTTGAAAATCTCTTAATTTTAATTACTTTTATGAAATAAAATCTTAGGTTGCATATCTCTTCGATTTTAGCCCAAATATTGACCTTTCAAAGAACAGATTTTAAGGCATATAAACGCATAAATATCTACCATACTGAATTAGTGGTCATTCAAGAAAATGAGTTGTTACAATTTTCAGACAATGTAAACTATTGGTGTGACAAATTTAACTGATAAAGACAGCATTTTTTAAAAGAAATAAAATGTTTCTTAAATTTCTTTCATAATACCCATTCAATAATTATGTAATTATCCATTTCCATTCTATTTACAATAGCTAATGCAATATATGTTTCATTCCTATTAAATTCATGCTCAAGTGCTTCAACAACGAAAATGTATTACTTATTCATTCTATTTAGCTGTCTAGTACAGTATATATTGGAAGATCATACCTGTGCTCATACTTATGAAACTAATTTGTTTAAAGGCTTCATTTTGATAAATGCTTCATTAATGTTTTACTATACGAAGAAAATACCAAAAAAACTACATCATCAAAAATAAAGGCCTAGAAATTACATATATTTCTCTGCTCAGACACCACTGGCCAGAAATAATTGTATGGTGGAGTATAAACTCAGTAGATAGAAAAACATCTTACTCTAAATCATGGCTAAAACTAACAACTTACTTAAATAACATATGTCCAATTGTATAATGACCTACTTATTTTATTTTTGTGTAATGAATTGTAGTGAAATGTTTTTTTTTTTTTAATTTTGATCTGCTTTGCTTCATTTTGGTATTGTAGAAACTTTGATACAGTGTTTTTAAATGTGGCATTGACAAGCAGTAGCAAGAGAGATTGAAATATCAAATGCATTAAGGAGCTCACTGAACAAAGTAGAATTTTAAATATGAAACTGATGTTTCATTTTGAACACATTAAAACACGCCAAGGGAATAAGAATCCTGGAGTATTATAACTGACAATCCATGCCCTAGAATTTCATGCCTATTAAGCCAGAACTTAACAATAAAGAGATCTAATTGTTAACACCAGAGATGTTTCTCTAATTCTTTAAGATCAATCATACATGAGATGAGAATTATTAAACACACTAGGGGCCTGAGTCTGTGGCACTTACTAAATATAAGACGATATCTTTTGAAAACAAATTTGGATATTAAACATTCCCTTCCTTTTTGAAATTATCTTAGAAATGCATCAAAAGGAAAGTTTATACTTCTACTTCATGTTTCAACATCATCAGATTAAATCTGAAAACATTATTTTAGGTATATTATCAGGAATAGTTGTTCATTTTTCATTTTGTTACTGAATCATAGGCTACAAACAAGTCTCTGGCTTTGTTACTGCATTTTGATATGCAAGTAAGTTGAGATGGCATTCATTCTCCCACAGTAGCAAATCATAGTAATATATTACCCTGAAGAAAAGACTGTGTCATAAAATTTCAGGGAAGCTCTCATGCTTCAAAACATAGATTTAAGCATTCTAGAAATATAAAGACAATCTTTTAAAGAGTTATTTATTTCTCACCAGGAAAACTACATATATTTTAGTTAGGCAAACAAATTCTAACATAAACAGGTTTGTGATAAAATTTTATTTGTAAGTGTGTTAGTTGGGATTTCAAACTTGTTTTCTCAAAAGTACAATACAGTGGTAGGTTTATTAGTTGCTTCTCACAAAATTACATTTGACCATATTGTACCTGAGCTTCTCACAAAATTCCATTTGACTATATTATACCTGAGCTAAATTACTGACATTGCTTTTCTGAATCCTAGATCTGAAATAAGACCAAAAGGTGATGGATGATGAAAAAAAGGCAAATAAAATCACTTAACAACTGGAATTGTAAAAATGTTCACTTAACAACTGGAATTGTAAAAATGTGGGGGTTTTTTGTTTGTTTGTTTTTGTTTTTTTGTCTTTTTCCTTTTTATTGGTACCGGGGATCGAACTCACGACTGCCTGCTTGCAAGGTAGGCGCTTATGCCGCTGAGCTCAACCCCCAGCCCCGTAAAAATGTGTTTTTATCTTTCATCTACATCATTCTTTTTTTGTTCTTATCCATCCTCTATGTATCCCTGGCCTTTGTTCCAAGCACCTGTGTCATAGCCCTCTATTTCTCCAGCATTTTAGGACTGACTATGCTATTGCAGAATTAGTATGTTAACTAAAATACGATTTTTTCACCTTATCTATGTATCTTTCAAATAATTTTTCACATTATCTATGAACTTATATTTGTAGACAAGCTATACATAAAGATAATTTACATCAACATATTTTCAACCAATCTCACAATCTTACAAATAGGCATTATAGGTAATTCTAAAGAAAGAAATACATAATTCCGGGTTCTATCTAGAGAAATGCTTGTGTTAATAGATTTTAAAGTCCCTGCACATTTCACAAGAGGTTTTAATCTTCCTTAGTCCTACTCATTTGTTACAGGAGCTTCTAGTATATCAGTCCCTCCTTACAGATTCTTAAAATGCTATCACATTTAAGCATTGTATTCAGAATTACATTTATAACATGCATGCACTTATTTAAATTAATAATGTATAACTAAAGCATTATTTTAATAAACAATGTAAACAATTATTGAAACTAGAAGTTTATGGATATTTATAAATTTCAACATTCCATTTTTAATTTTTCATATTTTGATTGACTTAGACAGTTAAACGAATCATTAAATATTATTGATTTAGGAAATGTATACTGATGTTGCTCCTTAAAACTATCATGCATTTAAAAAAAATAGAAACTTGAATTTACAATTTGAAACATGTGAAAGATTTAATATCATCTGCGAAGCAGTATGACATTTATAATTTCAAAGTATCCCAAATTACAGCAGGTTCTAAAATTCTATGTGGTACCGATAATGGCAGTGGCGAGCAGTGCACTTCTCGTATAATGTGAGTCAGGGTGTCTGTATGCTGCCTTTCTGTTACTGTGCTTCACTTGTTTATGCTTCGCAGATATTGGGACTTTTTTTTTTTTCAAATTAAAGGATTTCTGAAAGCCTGAGTGGAGCAGGTCAGTTTGTGTCTTTTTTTCTAGCATTTTACCTGAAAGCTTTTTTTTTTTTTTTTTTTTTTTTTTTTTTTTTTTTTTACAAAAGGTTATTTTTAAATTCAGATATGCATTTTTTGTTTTTGTTTTTTGGGGTTTTTACTATAACTCATACAATTGACTGAAAATGAATCTAAACATAATATTTCTATGTTCTGGAAAACCAAAGAACACCTAGGACTCTCTTTATTACAATATTTGCTTTTTGCTGCAGTGATTTGCAAGCAAACATGATTCCTCTGAGCTCCACGTGCATACTGAAATCCATGATGCAAATCCACCCCTTTTTACAGATTTTTAGAATATAATTGGAAAAGACTGTTTTAGTTACTTCCATTACTATCTACTTCTCAGTCCTGATGGAGTTGGTTCTCTTAGCTTAGTAATTCTAATGTTTGTACTTAAAATGAAAAATGTGAAATTTCCATCTTTTAGGTATACAGTTTGGAATTCACACTAAATAAATATGAACCGCTCCACTACCTATCAGCATGCCTTTCTACATTTTAAAGCTCAGTTCAATGAGTTTACTCCCTGCCATTATTATTCATGTACTTCGAAACAAAATATGTTATAAATGCTTCTGTTTGTTATGCTGTATCCTACTAACAATTTTGTTGAGAGAAAAGGAAAAGCAGAAATCCTTTTTTCTTTCTTATTTTTTTCTTTTCCCAGTGGAGAGAAATGAACCAAGGACATTGTACCCATTAGGCAAATGTTCTACCATTTAACTCTGTTATCTGCTTTCATAAACACTTATTAATCAATGTTGAATGCAATATTTTGATTTTTTATAGCAGGGATCAAACTCACAAATTCATGCTTATCAGGCAAGCACTTGAACCACTGAACTAAATCCCCAAGCCTTGAATTGATCTTTCAAGGATAGCTTTTACTCTGAAAAATTTTTAACTTTACTGAGTTTGATCCTATGGATTTTATTGCTTTGTATTATTCATCTAATATTATATTCTTTTTATAATTTTGTTTTGTTCTTGCTAAAGTATGTAGCCCAGAAAATTGTTAAGAAAATATTATATTCTCTGTTATTAACTATGTGTCTTTTATCCTATTATATATTTTATAATTTGACTTGGCATTATATTTATTTGCCAGATGATTAAGTCCTAAATTTTTCAAAGGTCTTCTAATATTCCAAATTTGTTGCAGAAATATTTGAATAAATATTTTGTTAAATATCCTGCATAAAGAATATATATATATATATATATATATATATATATATCTCCAAAGTAGAAAGCTGATAGATAATAATACTAAATGATTATCTCTAAATTCACAATTGCTTTAATGAAGTCAGAAACAACTCCAAAAATTTTGTATTAATAAAATATTTTAAAACCCACTTAAGAAAAGAAGATTTATCAAGAAAATTCTAAAGAAAATTGAAAATGTGAGACAAAACCTGAGAAATAATACTGACAACAAATAAAAGAGATAAAATTTTAGTAAGGAGGCACAACAAAGTACTGTGATTTTTAAGAATCAGTTGTGAAAATCAAACAGAGAACACTAGGTCATTACCCAAGTGTTTATAATGCATTGAGAACTTTCTTAGACTTTAAACTTTGAAATGAAATCACTTTGCCTGTTATTTTAGTCTATTTCCAAGTGGCAGACATTGCCCACTCTGCCCAAAAATCATATTACCAGGATAGCGTCCAGATACATCAGGACTCAGTGCTTTCTGACTGCAATAACATAAACAGCAGGAGAAGACAAGAAGAGCTTTCACCTATGGAGGACCCTATATTATATGTAAATGTAGATTGGTGATTTGGGTGATGTTCAGACTGCAGCAAAACACTAAGACCCTGTTTACCAGGCTACTGAGAATCCTGCAGTCAAATTCCCTTAATATAAAAGTCCATCATCCCATAGGAAGGAACCAGCCATCATCAGCTGGGAACTACGTGGAAGAGTATTTCCTTACATAGATCCATTGGAATGCAGGCCATCAGTGACCTGTGTGATCTGAAGCAATAAATAAAAAAAAAAAATATTTTTAAAGCAAAGCTTGCATTCTGAATAATTATGTGCCAATGAGTTCAATGTAATAATAACTGAGCTGTAACAACAGGTTGTGCTGTGTTAATTGACTACTAACAAAGTTGGTGCTTGTGATGATGAGAAAAATACCAGATAATGTCTCTTCAACAATAAAATATAAAAATAACGAACGGAAATGGAATTATTACCGTGAAAATTTGGAGCTTCTAACATGGAAATTTAAACCCATTGAAAATCAAAGAAGAACTTGCTATAAGAGAGGTAATGGTTTTACAGAATTTCCAAATATACCAGCAACTTGTCAGAATTATAGCAAAACCAGGATGATAGAAAAGTTAGAAGTGATGTTTCAAGAAGTTTATCTCTGTAAACATATTTAGATAAAGCTCATGATTTGATTAGAAAATTTAATTAGAAAACTGTCAAAAATATGATTTAATTAGAAAACTGTCAAAAATATGAAGCAGACTGGTCATACCTTCTTCATGTTACTCTCAAATGATGACATTTAAAATGCGTGTATGACAAACATTAATATAAAATATTTTTGAGTCCCTGGAGTTTTACGGATAAAGAGGCTTATTAACTGCCTTAGGCACTCCAGATTTATGTAGCTTTCAAAACTTTTCCCCAAGCATTTTTCCTATAATAGCAGGAAACTTAAAAATTACCAAAATCTTTTGGAAAGAGATTTGTCAATAGCTGAATAGAATAGCAAAATAGCGAAGTGGCAAGACGTATGTTATCACAGAAATACAGGGCTAAACACAACTTTATCCAATCTCGCTAAGTGCCCTAAAATATCATAAATACGGCTTCAAATTTCAAAAATCGCTTTCTCTTTAGTTTTTCCTACACACATCAGCACTCCAATAGCAGGATTTTGGCTATTATTATGGCTAAATATTTAGGTCTATATAATGTTAATTTTAATGGTCAACATGATTGAAGATCAATAGATGTCTGAGTAACTGGTAAAACACATTTCTGGATGTGACTACGAAAGTGTTTGCAGAGATACCTGGCATGTGTGACAGCACGCAGAGCAGCCAAGTGCAGTCTGAACGTGGAGGCACTCTCCCGTGGGCTGCGGACTCAGGTGGAAAAGCAGAGACAGCTGGAGGCCAGCCAGAGTGCAACCGCTGTTCTTTATAAGTGGTGCATGTACTGCTGTTAGTGTTGCCTGTACACATCAGACTGTGGCTGCTCCGAGACTTTCACCATGGACTCACAACAGTGACTCTCCAGGGAGCTTCCAAGGCCTGAGCTTCTGATGGATGCATCATGGGTCCCTTTCATTTTAATATTTCCAGCTTCTTAGACTGCACACCTACTAAGTAGGATTCTACGGCTCCCTAGTGTATAGACAGAGATTGTGAAGCTATCAGACACTGTGAAAGCTGACTAATAAGCATGTATTAACAATTAGATATATTCTATTTCTCTAGGGAATATTAAAACTGTTTCCATGTTGAAAGCAGAAGCATAGATAAAGATTAACAAATAGAAATTTTATTTGGGTGTAAAACTGTTTGGCACAGTGATTGCTCACTAAGAAAAACTGAGTGGCATTGTAGCCTGAAGGTGCATGTCTACCTAAATATTGTGTCTTCAAATCCTAACCAGCAAGGTTATAGTTTGAGGAAGGTAAGGGTATTTTATAAAGCAAATAGAATTTGCACTGGCAAAGATACCTGAGGTCATTAGCATATCCCTTTCTCTGTGTGTGGACATAGCACTAGGGCAAACCATCACCCATGATCCAGTAAATGTGCTTCATCAGACATGACTCCACTGTCATCTTGACATTAGCTTTTCAGCCTCCAGAATGATAAGAAATAAACATCTTTCCTTAGAAGATGCACAGCCTTTGGTATCTTTTTATAACAGCCTAAACAGACTAGAAGAGGTTTTAACTCATTTTCAAAAATATCTCAGTTAATTTCTAGAATATTTGATACTGTAAGGCTCACTAGCATTTTCCTGAGTTGGGCAAATAAGTTTGCTTTATTATCCCTACCATGCTAATCATACTTGAATGTGAATAATTTCAGAAAATTCTCATATCCTTCAGTCTATGAGGATAGACTCATTAAGGTTGACTGCTTAAGGGATCCTTGCTAACAACACTCTACACTATTTTAAAAATATTTTTTTCCATCCTGATTACCTACCTGTTCACATAGTGCAGCCTCCACTACACCTGCAAAGAAAAATGGTAACTAACAAATACAAACTATTTCTGACAAAAAAGCAAAGGATATTTAGTGGAGCAAACAAGGTCCTTGCAACAAATAGTATGGGAACTGATTGTCAAATTGGAAAAAAAAAAAAAAAGAATCTTGTATTCTTAACAAAAACCAACTCAAAATGTATCATATACCCAAATGTAAATCACAAAACTATAAAATTAGTAGAACATGCAAAGAAAAAATTATAAGATCATAGGTATTGTAATGAATTTTTAGATAAAACACTTAATGCTCACTCTATGAAGGAAATCATTAGAAATCAAGATTTCCTTAAAATTAAATCTTCCTCTCTGTGAAAGGTAATAAAAGCCACAGATTGAAAGAAACTACTTATAAAAGAGAAGTCTGATGATGAAGTTTATCCAAAATATACAAAGAACTCTTTGACACTCAAAGATAAGAAAAAGCGATTAAGAAATGAGCAGACCAGAACCAACACTTAGCAAAGAAAATATCCAGATGACAAGTAAATGTATATAAAGACAAAGAGACATCACCAAAGAATTGCAAATTAAAAAACAAAAAACAATGTTACCATCACAGAACGCTTCCACTTTCATTGTTCAAAATTCAAAATACTGACAGCTCCAAATGCTCGTGAAGTTTTTCAGCAACATGAGTTGGCATTCTTCCCTGGTATGAACAGCAAAGTGCTATGCCTTTGTGTATTTACAGTTTGGCAGTTCCTTGCATAAATATCCTCTTATCATTTGATTCAGCAATCCTAATTCTCAGTGTACTACACTCAAAGTAATAAAAAATTAGGTCCATGTAAAAACCTGCATAAGGGTGTGCACTTCAGCTTTATACATAATTTCCTAAACTTAGAAAAAACCGAAATAAGTTTCAAAGTGTGAGCAGGTAGATACATTGTGGTACATCCAGACAGTGGTTGAAAGTACTCAGTTCTAAAAATAAACAAGCTATCAGGCCATGCAAAAGTATGGAAGAAATTTAAATGCAGATATCTGATGGAAACAAACTGAAAAGATTATATATGGATGATCTAATGGTATAACAGTGCAAAACAATCAAGGCAATATAAACAACACTGATTCCCAGGAGTTAGTGAAGTAGAGAAATGAAAAATGGAGGGCAAAGAATTGTAAAGACAATATTTCTATTTTATTTGACATTATATTTGACATTATATTTTTATTAAATCCCATCTAATACACAACACCAAAGTAAATAGTATTATAAGCTATGGACTTGGAGTGTGAACGATGTAGAATGATGTGTGAATATGGGTCCCTGAGTTAAAAGAGGCTACTACTTTGGTAGAGGAAGTTGATGGTTAAGCTATGCATATATGGGGGGAGAAAGTATGCAAGAAATATCTTTAGCTTCTCTCAAATATTTTGTGAATTCAAAGGTTCTCTAAGAATAAAATTTATTCTAAAAACGTTTTACAGAAACGGGACATTCCTGGGAATGGGGAGATAGGTAGTGGACGGGTGTTAATTTATGAAGTCCAGATAATTGTCCAGTCCTTTGATATAATGGGCTTGTTAATCATGTAGTCAAAACCTGATCCTATCTCTGTTCCTGACTCAACTGAAATAAATATATTGTTTATAAATCTAATACACAAATACTGGTAAATGAATATTTCATGAAGATGAAAATGTTGATCTTAAAAAATCATTGACAACTTATAGGAGAACTGTAAAAAATCAAATTACTCATTAAGTTCTTGATGAACGTGAAATATAAATAAGAACAGTTAGATGATTTCCTTACCTTCACAAAGTGAAACTCTGAGTTAAAAATACGCTCATCTTTGCTGGACAGAATCTAAGGACTATCTGCACCGAAGATTTCTAAAGAAAGCTTTCTAAAGTTTTTTTTTTTTTTTTTTTGATGATGTAACACCTATATTTATTGTTAAATTGACCTATTATGTTTAAATGATCATGTTTTGCAATTCATGTTAATATCTCTGACTTACAGTAAACAAGTTCATAGAAATAGACCATTTTATTTCTCTTCCTCTCTGTCTTGAGAGAGTGTAAAGAGTGAGCCAGAAAAGAGACAGAGGAAGAGACTGAGAGACCGAGACACAGACTGATATACTGAGAATAGAACCCAGGAACTCATACAATCTAGGCAAACAGTCTATGAGTAAGGTACCTCTCCAGCACTTTTCTGTCTCATAAGAGAGGTTTCACATATTCTAGGCCTGACCAATTATACAATGAGACTTCCTGATTTACTTCTTTACAGTTGGAATATTTCACAATATGGAGGCAGTGATACTACCTTCATATATTTCATATTCTTATCAACTCACCAAATGCTTTTGCTAATTGTGTATGGACATATAGACATGTATGTATATATGTATGTAGATCCATGCAATAGTAAAATACCAAAATCCTCAGAGTATTATAAGTAGAATTTTTGTCTAGAAACAAATTTTCTACTAGGTCATACAGAAAATATATTCAACTAAAACTGATGTAATTACTCACTCAGAGAATCCCTGGTGAGCTGTTAATCACTAATTCTGTCACAAAGGAAATCAAATCCATCTGACAATTTTGGCTTTTTTGCAAAAGCAATCTAGTGATTATTCTGGGTTTATTAACTATTTTTAATCGATTTTTAAACTATTTTAGTAATTTCCCTGGTAGTGTGAGCAAGATTCATCTCTTTCAACTTCATTTATTTCAAAGATGAATAATTGTACATTAGCTTAATTGCCACTTTAATTTGTATGATAACTTTAATTTGGTTCCTATTGATATAGCAAATTAATTAGCAGTTGTGTCAAGCAAGCCAGTCTTTTCTCCATCGACTCTCTCTCTCTCTCTTTCTTTCTGGTCTTATTTGACATAACAAAAAGAATTATAGTAATACAATTTGATTAAAAGACAATCTTTTCACTTTCTCAACAATGTTAACACTTTTCAATACATTTACTATTTGATATTGTGTAAAATCCAAAATTTTATGATAAAGTTTTAAAATTGAAAGCATACTGTTAAGATTTATTTTTTATTTTAAAGAAAAAAAATCAAGAAGAAAATGAACAGATAAAAACCAATAAAGCCAAATTGACAAAAACAAAACAAAACAAAACAAAACTAGCATATATCTTTTCAAAACAAGATGTAGGAATTTGACAATGGTTGCTATATTGCATGTTGTTATCTTCAAGATGGTTGCTCAGGCTACCAAATACAGGAATAAAACAAAACAGTAAAATGGCACAAAACACTGCAATTCAAAAACAAGACAGAAAGAAATCCCCCACAGTTGCAATAGTGTATCCTTCAAATAGATGTTCAAACTACCAAGTTTGTGCCTTCAAAGTAAATCAAACAATGCAAGCACTAAGTTATATTTTTTAAACTTCAGTAGCTATCATCTCAGCCTGAGTTACTCCAAATCAGCCCATTGCTTACAGTAGGGGAGGGGTTAAGAAGGAGTTTTGCTCTTTCTGTCTCCTAGCCCACCCTGCACACCAGCTGGCTCACAGGAAGGTGTGCTTTGGCTTCTTGATTCTCTTCCCATTTCCCATGGCTACCTCTGGCTCACAGAAAATTAATATTGATCTTGATCTGAGTATTTTGCTTGCATTTTAAGTAGTATGAGTTTTATATAAACCATAAACAAAAATATTTCAACATACACTGGGGTTTAAGCTAATCTTTATCCATAAAAAGTGTTATGTTGGAAGTTAGTAAATTTAATATGGTAAATAGTTTGCCAAATCAATTTAAAAAACTTGTGTTCAATCATAAATAAATCTCTGTTGAGCAAAGAAATTATACCAATATAAATATAAAAGCTTTTAAAGAATATTTAAGTGACCACATTTTCTCAATTATTAATCCTTTTCTCAAATATGTTATAAAGCAGGTATAAGGTACCTTTTGAATAAATATTCTTTAAATAAAATCAGTTAAAAATACCATACATTTAACTCAATTAATAATGCCATGCATTTGTTCTACTTCACCTTTAAAACAATTTAAGAATTAAAAATTTAATTATGGAATGATATGTAAATAATGGAAAACATAGGTAAGAAAGTTGCCCCTAACTTATATTTTCTCATTGTTTTTAAAACGAGATGAGACCAGGCAATGTATTATAGACAGCAACTCTGGCACTTGGATTATGGTTAACAACCAGTAAAATATCTGGGTTGCTGAGGTTGAAGCAAATGTAGAGTCAAACAAAAACAGACATAAATAAACTGCAAAAAAGGTAAATGTATAGTGTCAATATATTTGGGATAAACAAGGAGGAAGAGTCCATGTTTAGATAAGAAGAAGTACTGGACATGAATAAGATGAATAAATAAATACGATTGCAGTAAGGAGAATTTTGTCAAAACCGTAAGGTGAATGTTGCATAAGTAAGGTCATGATTGAGTGAAAATAATTTAACAATCTAAACTCTCTACAAGTGATCATTATTGCAGTACACAGGAAAGGCTCCTCCTTACAATCTCAGAATATATATAAGATTAAGAATTTTAAACTATAATAACTTGTAACAAGCCACAGAATGCAATCATTTCCTGATAAATTCTGTCCTTGTTATGGGATTTCTGCAATATTTATTGGGCTGAAAGTTATTTGCATATATGAACCCTCTTAATTGCATTTGCATATATACCATTATAATTATATAACTTGCATATAAATTGAAATAAAGAGCAGCATTATATGAATACTTAATGGGAATTGTAAAATCCCAGCTGCATTTGAAACATCCTGTAAATAAGTGAGTATTATTTTAAAATTTGCTTTATCCTCAAATAGATCCCAACCAGCAGCACAACTATGTATATGGGAAAGATTTTGAATTTAAAAGGATAATCTAAAATACCTTTGATGCACGCAATAATGGATAAATAATATATTATCAGTACCTTCGATGCTGTTGTGATTTGAATTAGAAATGTCTCCCAGTCTTGCTGGTGGTACTCATGGGAAGTAATTTCATAATGTGAGCATAGCTGAATTAGGCAACTAGAAAATGGTACTAGTTTAAGGAGGAGATTTATAGAGAGGCTAAGCCTTTGAAGGGTGTATACTGTATTTAGCCCTTTCCTCTTCATAACTCTTTTCCATCTTCCTCTGCTTGCTGGCTGCCATGAGGTGAGAAACTTTTCTCCAACCCAACTTTCCATCTTTGTGCCTTGTCACAGAGTTAAAACAGTGAGGTCAGCTGCTTATGAACTGAAACCATGTTCGAAGACAGATCTTACCCTTTTAAATTGTTTTCCATCAGTAATTTTATTAGGGGAATAGAAAAGGTAACATAGATACTCTCAAAGTACTTTGGTTTTTATTTCTCTATGGGATGTTAAACAGTAATTGGATTTCTAACTTTAATTGTGAAATAATACATGTATTGTGAACTGACAATAAAATAGAAATCTAAATTTCAATATGTGTTTTGCAAATTAAGATCTGTGAATGCAAGTCAGAAAATGCAACTTCATAAACATTGTCTAATAAGTTCTTTTTGCACACCTTTTCAGTTCTCATCCTTTACCAAAGGTGAATGAGTTGACTTTAATGGCAATGCATTTTCTAAGTCTTATATTATTTTCGCAGCCATCATTTAAGACTTTGGGTTAATTTTGATGAATTTTGAAATTCATATCAATATAATAAACAAATATGCATTGTTTTGCATTTCTCTCTTTTTGTTTAATATTGTGCTTCTTAACTTCATCCATGTTATGATGTGTAGCTTTATTTCATTTATAATACTGTATAGAAAGCCATTGTATGAATGTATCATTCTTCATCTTAGGAATATTTTTGGGATATTATAAGTTTTTGGTTATTACGACTTAATTCCACTGTGGCTATAACAGTTGAAAATCAAATAGTTCAAATATATATATATATATATATATATATATATATATATATATATATATTGTCTTTTTGCTTTTTTTTTTTATCGGTACCGGGGGTCGAACTCATGATTGCCTGCTTTCAAGGCAGGTGCTTATGCCACTGAGCTAAACCCCCAGACTCCTAGCATGCATATTAAATACTTTTGTTTGTCTATATTTGTAATGAAAGTGCCAATTCATAAGGCAGATATAACAGTATAAAAACATAGCGGAAGTCCAGTTTTGAAGTGGTTGTAAATATTTATTTCCAACTGGAGAATAGAAACACAGGAGTATATGACTTTTCCTTTTCACGACCATACCAACACTTCATGCTAAATTATTTAAAAATTTAATAAATCCCATGATTATATAATTATATTTTTATATAGTTCTTAATTAAAAATTCAGGTTTTTAAGATGAAATATTTAGATTGCAATACATCCATATAAGTGCATAATTCAATGAATTGTAACAAATGAATACCTATAATAGACAAAATTCAGAAAATGGAATGGAATATTAACAGTGTCCTAGACACATTCTGTACACCATCAAGCCATTACCAGTGGTAAGTATTGCACTGATCTGTAGGTTGGCAAGTTAATTTTGTCTGAAGGTTTTATTGTTTCATCTCATCTTGTATCCACCTTCTTAGGCAGTAATTTTTTATTGCTTTCCCCTCTGACTTTGGGCTTCACCACGAGATTTCATTTGGTTAATGGTATGGTAACAAACTTGATTTAAGCACTTCTCTAATCAGGCATACTTTTGTTTATACTCTTAGCTAGTGACAGGAAACCCTTTCTGACACATTGTCCCCTTAGAAGATGGATACGCGGAGGACAATAATCACCCAGGTAGACCTGCTGAAGCCATCCTACTTTAACTGTCAAAAGCTTACAAGTAAGCTCAGCAAACATCAAAAGTGCTTCCCATCAATGTCTGATTCATTTGCCCACTGACAAATGAAAACATTTGGTTATACCAGATTTCCATTGAGTAGTTTCCATCATGCAACCATCACAAAAGTCAATATATTAATAGGAAAATCTTGGCACAAGATCGGCTCAGTAAGATCTCCAACAAATATTCTATAAATTTCAATAATAAATTTACAAATGAAGAGATGAAAGGAACATAGCCAATTTCATTAGATAAGGCTGGTACCAAAATTTGAATAACTTTAATAATGTAACTAAATATAACTTAAAAACACTGCAGCAATTATTTGTAATTTAAAAATTATTTATTCATTTATATGTTATAATTAATTGGGCCCTAAAATTGAAAGGATATTTCAAAAAATTGAGCAATGCAATTAATTTATTAATTATCTCAAGAGGAAAAGCATATGACTACCTCAATATCAGACAGAAAAATTTAATAATCATTAAAAATATCTCACTAGAGTGGAAGATCACTTCTCAAAGCCTAATAGAAGGAACTTCCTCAACTTATCTATGATTCCAATAACCCTTCAATATTTAGTGACATTGAGTTAGTATTAAAAATTTATGAAGTTATCAGAGTGGGAGGGTACTATGCTTTGAATTAATTAATGCTATTATGTGAATAGGTTATTTAAAAATGACTTCGTTATAACAGTGAACTCTGACATACATATTTCCTGGCCATGTGCTCCTCTCTGCCATGTTTTAATAAAGCCAAAACGCTCTTATCTTTCTCACTCAACACTGACGGCATCAGCAGTGAACATAGCTAACGCAAACCCATTAAGAAATCTAAAATATGAAGTATGATTTCTTCTGAATACTTGCTTCTATTATACCCTTAGAAGACAAAAACAAAAATAAGCAAAACAAACTGTATAGTAGAACATCATAAGTTTGAAGCCATCTGTTCTGCATGATTTACTTAGATCAAAAACAGTCAAACTCATTATAAAAAAAAAAACAAGTAAAATTAGGTGTTAGAAGATGTTGGGGGAAATAGGAAGATATTTGTCAAAAGATAAAAGCCTGCAATTGTATGATAAATGAGTTTTTGAGAACCAATGTATACCACAATGTTTATAGCTAATGATATTGCATACTTGAAATCTGTGAAGAGTGGATCGTTAGTGTTCTCAGTATGCAAACAGAAAACAGCTATATGAGTCAATGAATGTATTAATTAGTTTATTTAAGGTTATCACTTCATAACATATATATTAAAACCTTATGTTTTATATCTTGATTATATATAATGATCTTTTCAGGGCCTCAAAAAAGATTTTATAAAAAAGGAATAATATTTTATTTTATTTGAAAGACTATTTTGGCATTTACAGATGTGAACTAACTTAAAATTGATCAATAGTTATTCTTTTTAGATTATTTTACATACATTATAATGACTGAAGAGAACAAAAGACCAATGAAGGCAGGTGGTGGTGAAATATTGTTCTAGTTGATACATTATGTCAAATTGAGAAGTTCAGAAGTTGAATTAAGAGACTCAGCAGGAAGCCAGGGTTCTTACTTTGTAAATGGCCTCATTCTGTTCAAGGGGAGGGCAAGATTTTGTGAGTGATATACTGGACCTGAAGAGAGGGTGGCCTGTGTACAATAAAAGGAGAAAAAGAGGTTTGTTCTCCCCACTTTTGCTCTGGCTGCTTTTGCAGGCTGCTGCCTTGAGGCATTGCCCTGGTGCCATGCAATGCTGCCTTGGAGCCAGCTAAGTATGCACTCAAACGCCCACAACCAGTGAGCTAAATAAACCTTTCCTTCTTTCATTTTGGGTGTTGGGTATTTTGCCCCAACAATGAGAGAAAAGTAACCAAGACAAAAATGTAGATCAATTCTTATTAATGCTTATAAAGTTATGCATATATTTAAAATGTGCCAGAAAATTAAGAAGGAAAAAATGGTTAAGAATGTTTTGCAGACCATGTATGATGACACATGCCTGTAATTCCAGGACTCAAAAGACAGAGGTGGGAGGATTCATGAATTCAAAGAAAGCCTGGACTACAAAGGGAGTCCAAGGCCAGCCTAAACTACATAGTGAAACCCTGTCTCAAAAAAAAAGAAAAGAATATTTTAAAATACCGTTTCCCCTAATAAGTCCCAAAAGTTATAACTCAGCTGTTTTTTAGTAGGAGATTTGTAAACTTTATTTATTTATATAATAAATTCTCTCATGGATTCCTATATACAGTCAGTGGACTAGAAACAGGGAATACAGAGAAAGTAAAGAAAGAAGGAGAACGGGGGAAATGAGGAAAATGCTAAATAGAAACTGATGAAAATATATTATTTCTTAATATTTAGATACCTGAAGATCCAGCTTCAAAGAAAGAAATGAAAAAGGAACTATTTGTTGAGAATCAATGCTCTATGGATATTTTCATGTTTCTTCAAACCTAAAACTTTCTAAGCAAAAGCATTGATTTCCAGTGTTAAAGTATGATTGAATGATAAGCAAGCCTTGGAAGATAAATGTAGTGAATTTATCAGACTAGGATAAGAGCTACATTGCCTTTAGAAACATTTGTTAACATTCCAAAGGATAATGGAATTGGAAAACAATGTATTTATCTTTTTCTCTGCATTTTTTATTAAACTGATAAATTTTGACTCTCCTCAAAATAAAAGAGGTATAACTGTGCAAGCAGCTTATTGTATATAACTAGTAGGATTCATAATGCTAGGCCCTTGTTCTGAGTCACAAGCATCTTTGGATTTTCAGGCTGGCATCTGCTTTTATTTAACCTTGAGGATGAAATAGGACAAAGTTAACAAATCAATGCTGAAATATTCTCAAAACAAATAATAAGGAGTGTTTCTCTGTCCTAGAAGTTTCATGTTTGTTTTCAGGAGTTTGTGTGAGTGTGTGTGTGTGTATGTACGTGTGTGTGTGTGTGTGTGTGTGTGTGTGTGTGTGTATGTAAAATATAAGCACACACTCACATGTATTTATCGTCTTTAATACAGTTTTGCATATTTTATGCTTTGAGTTATTTTAAACTAAAGAGAATATTTGCTAAATATTTCTAATGAACACAGTCTGGTGGTCATAAAATCCTTTTAGCGTTGGGAAGATTGGAAAATATATTACATAATAATGAGAAAATATTAAGAGAAAAAAAATTAAAAGTTGGCTGAATTTTCTGCCTTTACAAAAAGATGGTTGTTAGTAGCATTTGCTTCACCCAAAAATCATGAGTTGTGCCCTAAATAATGATGCTAAATATAGAAAAGCCACATGATACTTACATCTGAGAGTGAAAAATCTTTTTTAAAAGCCCAGAGGAAAAATACTAAAAACACAAATACAAGAAAACTTAATTGTTTGTTAATTAAATATGAATGATTTCAGATTTTTAAAAAGTCTGTAGTTACTACACTATCAGAAATTCTGATTCAGGATATTTTTTAAAGCTTCTGTCTGACAGCCACAAACAGAATTGCAAAAATTAATATGAAATCCTTCTTTTGATGAGCAGAATTGCAAAGTGGTTTCACACATTAAACACTTCATCTAGAAAGGTCTGATCAAATGCAACAAGAACTGATAGATTTAAGTAGACCCTAGTGATTACGAGTGGGAAAGTGAGATTGATACTTTCAAGTGAACAAATTATAAGGTTATATGATATTTGCAATTAAAAAGAGCACTCGAGAGGGTTGACACATTAATGTAGCAACAAAAAGGATAATAAGTGATCTCAGGCTTGCTTTGTTTCTCAACTGATGTTTGGAAGACCGTCTCAGTGGAGACAAAGGTGGGTGATATTTGTTTCCAAATTAAGACTTCAACTGCCACAATTAACTTAGCTCTCAGATTTCACTACAATTCTTTCCACAAAACCAAATGCACAGTAATTTACAGTATTAAGAAACTAAATGCATGCTGAATAGGAATATTCAGACTGTGAGGTTCCATTAGTAGGATTTGTAATAATAAAATATTTTACAATATTCTTTTTACATCATCAGTAGTTTTAGATAGCAAATACATTATTGGTAAAATCAGAAAAAGTGATAACATGATAAAAGATATTAGAAAAATGTAAATGACACTTCCTTTCTAGTTTTGTTGATTTTTTTACAAATTTAAACATAAAGTTAAATCATTCTAGATTTGTTCTAGGTCAGCTAATTGTGAGTATTCAGTAATTTTTTTATTTCATTAAGTAATTTTCCAGGAAACCATTAATTATATCTAAAAGTAAATGCATCAACAATACAATAGTTCAATTCAATTATCATTAAGTGTTTGTCTGCCTTCCAGTACAGCATGTATACTTTCTTAGCCATTAAGTACAATGCTTAGTAAAGTAAAACAAAACAGATTTTTCTTTTATTTTCTAATGTGGAACTGTATACGGCTTATCCTTTGGATTTAGAATACATTCATCTTAGTTTAATGTTTTTTCTACATCATAAAGTTGATTAAGATATAATGTATGAGCAAAAGAAAGCAGACATAAAGTCATGCAGAACCTAATACTGCCGATTTTAGTGCTTTGATATTATTTTACATCTTCCACTTTATTAATATATTTTAGCCATAATATACTGAAAGTGCAAGTGCATATTCTAATATATCAAGTTTATGAAGAATTCATGTCTATCAAAATGTGTCTATGCTTGATAATTCTATTCATTCTGTATTTTAAGGTACTTAAAATGGAATATTAAGTGAATAATAATGTTTTATAAAATTTTTTGTTCACATTTTGATTATAATTTGAAATTGTTATTTGCAACTTTGCTTATTGCAGTGCTCATGGCTACCATCTGAGTGTTTTTATAGCTATTATGCATCCATAAAAATGCAAAGAAATCAAATCATATTCAAATAATTTAAGCTACCTAATTTATTTCTGTAGAGGAAAGAAAAATATACCTCATATTATAGTCTCCCTGCATTGAATGAGACATACCAAGAAAGTCTCAATACAGTGAGTGAGTCAGCAAGAAAAAAATTACATTTCCATAAAATACATGGTTTCAGAGATGCTAAGAGCAACTTGAAATACAAAAGGGTAATCCTGAGAAAATGCCAAGGGTGCCATAAATTTGATCATTATTGTTCCCCTAGCACACAGCAACACTCTCTGACATTCCCACTTCTGCTACCTTATCACCACTGCTTAGGAAACCAAATCACCCCCGCCATCAGTGGTCCCTGGGAGCAACTTAGATACTTGAATGTCTAATATATGCAGTTCAAGAAATAGAACTCCAGGTTCAGGAAAGAGCCACTGCATCTCCAAGTAGTCTTCAGACTTAGAATCAGTTTCAACTGACTCCCCATAGAGTCATAGATGTTCTGGAAAAGTCTAGCTTGATATTCATCAAATTCCATGGACAATCTTAACTTTTGCTATACGTCAGAAGGACTTCATTATAACCTAATAATACTTTGTCATTAATTAGCTTTAAGGAATGAAATAGTTTCAAGAATATATATTTTATGTTAAAACTTCCATCTCCTCTTTGGCGACTGCCTAATTCTATTACCTCCATAAAGTTCAAAGATGTTACAAGATATCATCATGTAAACTTGAGAAGGCTGTGTCTGAGAGCTAAAATCAATCGGAAGACAAGCGACAGTGAACTACATCAGCCTAAAAGAAATGTGTTATATATTATTCTAAAATATACCTACAATAATGCCTGTAAAGTATATTTAAATATTTGTGTCTATAGTATGCAACTGATTTGAATAAAATATTTCGTACAAGGTGTGTGTTTAGATCTATGTGACTGACATCTGAACAAAATACAGAAAAAGTAATGCAGATTTTGCTTCCGTTAAGAAGCTAGAAAATTGACCTTCAAAGTAGTCTGCCCTTCTATTTCACTGGAATTTATAGATGAAATCATCAAGTTTCCTGCTTTTGTCTATTAATTTACCAAGAAATGTTGTTACTACATTTAAAAGGAAAACACAAGAATGCTAAATTATTTCAGTCAGAGTAAGAAAATTGTTGGGGGAAACACCTTGAGATCTCAGCAGTTATGTGACCTTGAGTTTGATGCAGATTGCTGGCTAGATTCTACCCTATAGGCCTGTAGGCACCCTCCTATCCTAAACTTTTATTCTAATTCTTAAGAGTTCTTTGACTCCCTGACAAATGTCATTGACAACTCTTTTATTTCCCTCATTCATCTCATTATTTTTAGTTAAGAGAATAACTCAATAAATGTTCATGATTGCTTCCTCTGAGGCCTTCTTACCTCACAAAGCAGTACACTTCTTAAACTTGTCAAATACTTTTGAGTACAAAATGATATTTTATACAGTACAGATTCTTAAAAATTTTACCGTAATGATGACAAATATCAACTTTAGGGTAATAATTTATTTGGTTCCTTTGGGGATTTATTTCTGGGATTTGCATTTTTACTAGTGGCATAAATCAATTATTTTCAAGTTCTGCATTTTCATAAAATTAAAAATATTTTTTAATTCATTTCTTAATTTAGTTTAATGTTTCAGGAGCAGAAATGTTCACTGAGTGTATACACAGAAGGTATTCACATTGGTTTCTTGTCCATCTATTTCCAATGCTAACCATTTCCTGAAAATATAAAAATGATGCATTTCTTCTTTGATGTGGATTATTTTATGTACAAGCCAGAAAATATAAATTAAAACCATATTTTGTCAATTTAATACAAAATTTAGGACAAATAACTATCTCCATATATTTATTTGCTTGTCTTTTTTACCAACCATATACCCTATATTACCCCACAAGGGAGGTATGGAGTCCTATATATAGATGGTAAAGATGCATCTATCTGATATATCACAGAGAGCTGCTTTATGTTTTGACAGCTGTACAACACCTGCTGAAGAATACATCATCATTTGTTTATGGTGTTTAAGTTACAATCGTTTGCATTTTCTTTATTTCTTGGTTCCTGTTAACTTCATGAACAAAATAAGGAACCAGAGTTGGATTTGACAAAGCAACTACATGGGAAACGTATTTCAGTAAGCTCACTACGCGCTCATTGTGAGTGCAGTGCATCTTTGCATACACAGAATTATCTTTTTCTTAAAGATTATGTATATTATTATTTTTGTATTTTTATGTCTGTTCTTGATCTTTTTATACCTTTTTTAAGCAAGCTACACCTAAATTCATATCAACACCAATGTGACACTATTTGTAGATGGGGCCTTTGAGAGGCAATTAGGGCTACATGACCGTAAAGCTGTCACTGTGGAAGTAGTGCCCTTTTAGGAGCAGTTCATCTGGGTTTTGTTTCTTTTTCCTTCCTTCTTTAATCTGCTTGCTTTCTATTTAATTATCTTTCTCCATTTAATATTTGTATGTACAGAGTGTCAAGCTTGTACACTTGAAATTTTGCTTGATAGATTTTAGAATTCTAGTCGTAGAAAGGCCTAAGATTCCTTTCTTACCAGGAAAGCATTCGAATTATGTGACATTTTCAGTTCAGAGCTGTTATTTGTGTGCAGTATAACATATTTATTTGAATTTTGGCCTTGTTGAAACCATGAAAAATAGATTGAAAGAAATTTTTGTCGTTACCAGTGGTATAACTCAATTTTCTGAATCATTAATTCTCCCACTTTTACTGAGGTATAATTGACAAATCAGATATACTTAAAGTATACAGTGTGATATTTTGATATTTATGTATATTATGAAATGATTACCACTCTCAAACTAATGGACATGACCTCATGTAACTATATTTCTAGAGAATATGTATGGTAAAATTTAAGATAATCTTTTTCAAATTTCAAGTATTCAATGCAGTATTTTAGTTATTATCATCAAATCATGATTTTCATTAGACACAAAATTCATCTTATATAACTAACATTACGTTCCCTTTAACTAAAATCTCCCCAATTCCTCAGTCTCCATCCCTGCAATGATTGTTTTAACTTTCTGCTCTTGTGAGTTCTTCTAACTTCAATTTTACATGACTGAATTTTTGGATCATAATTACTGTATTTACTGAGAGTTTACCGAATTAAGTAAATCAGATCTCTGTTTCTCCAACAACCAAAGTAACATATGAGAGTTAATACAGAGCAGTATTTTAGAAGATGTTGTATCTGGTATAGTTATCTTGTCCACAGAAATACAGCATGAAAGGAAAAGGAATACTGTGAGACACCTGAGGGTTGCTTATTTGGTGAAAGTGGCACCTCAGAGGTTCTGCATGTGCCTGAGACAAGTCAAGGTCCTGAAACCGAAACTACCAAGTTACTCATCACCTACTTCATCCACAACGAGCAGGATTGTAAAAGAATCCTATCTGTTGGCCACAAATGGGGGAAAAGTAGATGGAAGACAACAGACCTCACCTCCTGCCTCCAAAACCATGTTCATTCCACCATACAAACCTCCTGCACAGCTCTATCCACTGCTCGGTCACATAGCAGAGCCTTCACTGGCTTTTTCTTTGTTTTGTAAGCCATCAATAAAGTCCTTAATTTTAATTTTTCTACATGCAACTGTTAGTGTATTTGTATTTTTTGCTGGATTTTTCAAAATATCAATTTATAGAATCACATATGTTTTTGCATTTGACTGAAAGTCCACAGGGAGAAAGACGTTTATTTACCACTGATGAAGATTAAAAAATGAAAAGACCAAAAGATTGCAATTAGAAAACATATTTCAAAACACCTCCAACATACCTTATATGGGTTTATAAAAATATACTACATCAGTGATTCCAGCTTTCAAATGATTGTCATGCCAAATATTTGTGTTACACTATTACTTTAAAAAAATTCTTTTTAACGTACCCTTAGTATTCTAATTCTATTTAAATTTTCCAGGTCCAGAGTATTCTGAAACTAATGCCATCGTTTATATACCTGATCCTGGGATGCAGGTAATAACTCAACTTCAGGTATGTATGTATAGAAAACGATTCTGGGGCCGCGAATGTAGCTCAGCAGTGTAAGCGCCTGCCATGCAAGTCCTGAATTCAATCCCAGTACCAAAATGAAAAGAAGAAAGTGATTCTAGACGAATTAAAAAGAAAAGAAAATTTCAAAAGTGAAGCACTTATTCATAAAACAGAGAAATACTAGACAACTGGATAAAAAAGACCAGGGCTTATAAAAAAACAGGACACCCACAGATATAGCCAGAAACAGATTAGTCAGACTATCCTTGCTTCCTGCACCACAGACATTAAACACTAGGCAGCTGCAAGACAGATGTTAAATGCAGTGGATCCTTCCATCGCCAGATTTAACTCCAACCTATTTTGTGTTTTCTGCATAACTGCAAAATTCATGTCCTGCAGAAGAGTATTTGGTTAGGTTATACGCCTGCAACATACATTCCAAAGTCTTTGTGCCTGCTGTTAATGTTTGGTTTAATTCGTCAGACACGAAGGAACCTCTCTAAAACAAAAGTCTGACTGTGATTGTCCTCTGTTAACAATATTTTATCGGATTTGAATTTTCTACTGAACACATTATAAATTCTTTTGCATAGCATTCAAGCACTTTCATGATCTGGGAAAGTCTTTATCTTTTCTTCTGAATGACAGTATAATATAGCACATATCTACTACATAGAATAACAATCGTATGTTATAGCTGTTTTGCTTATGACACAACATGCATTATTTTTGTACATACCATGTTTGACTCTTCTTTAAATTCTTAAATCACAAATAATTTTATTTAAATGTTTATAAAATATTTGGGTTATAACAGTCCTTGTGGGGAGGCCCTGTTCTCATCTATAAGTAAAAATCAGAGAAAAAATAGCATACATAACTTTAGGCCTGACTATAAAGTGTTTACATTATTATGGAATTAAAATAAAAATTCTTTGAAATTTCAGAGGCAGAAGATTATTTCTGGCTTGGAGGAGAAATCTTCAAACAGATGTTCAAACCAGTAAACATAACATCAAGGATATATGCAGATACTTTGAAAGAAAATGTGTTTTAAAAGCCATAGAGATATAGCTGTCTCTGATGAATTTAGCTAAATAAAATATATCTGGAGGGAAGAATAAAATCATTTGCTGTAACTTTACAAAGATGAAAAACAGACATTCTTGGAGTCAAAGCTAACTGCATATTGATTTAGAATGAAGATAATGTGACCATGAAAAAAGAATGAGGCTATTGAAAAATGACTGTGACAGATAAATGCTATATTTTTCAAACCAAAAATGCAAAATTTATAGAGCTTAATTCTCTAAGTATTCTGAAAACCAATATTTGACATAATCTAATACAGTGTTAAATATATATGCATATATACAATTAAATTTCTCTATTAGTGGTTTGATAGAAGTTAGGAGCACATTGTTACCCAGAGTAAGTTTTATTATATTCACTATGAAATTTGATATGATTTTGTTTTAAAGTTGGAAAGGTTTGGAGATGAGATGGAATTTTATTAAGTGCATATTCCCACCTATACCTCATTCTATGTATCAGTGATTTTACGTAAGTACAGAACTGAAGAAGATGAAGCAAGTTACATTTCTCCCTCTTGAGCAGCTGTATTGTCAGCCTCTGATGATGTGTGACACAGGAGGAGAGAGGAAGGCCTCTTTGGTTTGTGGTTATTTTTGTATTCAGCAGCTCGCCTGTGTCACCAGTCACTATGTGAACTACTACTGATTACGATCTCCAGTTTGTTTCCATTCCGTGGATCAACCTCCTTGTTCCTTCTCAAAGATACCAGCATGAAAATGCCTCACATGTCTGAACTGCATTGCTAAGCTTCTGGTCTAAGTAAAACAAACTGCTGTCCTTTTTACTCTGAAGCTCAAACAACAGACTTTGTTGCAAGTATTTTTTTTAAAGATAAAATGTAAAACTTGCAATAACACAGTTTCAAAATAGATTAGTAGGAGAGTTATGATAATACATTGTATATTTTTATCTTTGTAGTTCAGAGTATAAGACATAGCTTGTTTCGCAAATATTTTGTATTTGTTTTTTTATTTTTGCTTTGTCAGTAGTTCTTTTCCTTATCTCTATTAAAATAACTTGTTATATTTACTCCTTGAATGTCTCTTAACTAAAGGTATACGTGGCATCTTGACCTATAACTTAATGAAATTATTCTGTATTTTCATTAGGTAAAATAATGCATTCAAGAAATGTCCATTCAGCACGAGGCTAGAAAACTTTCTAAGAGATACAAACAAATAGATATTTAGAGAATAAAATGTAATCTTTAGGATTATGATCTGCTAATGTATGTTTAGTATTTTTTAAATTTAAATCTCATATCATTTATGGTTACTGTTAGTGTTATCACAAAAAAATAAGTGAATGTAGCGGTGATTTTATTAGTACTTTTAGTGCTACACAGAAGCCAAATGACCACTGAAAAAGAATTTTTTTCCAAAGATCATAGTTTTCCTGATCGCCCATGAAGTGTAATTTAACCTGTACATTTAACGAACTTTATTAAACTTAATTTGCTGTTCTCTTCTAAGAACTAAGTAGATAATTTATTTTAAAGTTTATTTACTTTACAATAAAATAATTTAGTCACTGGTTTTAAATAATCTTGGGAAATAATTGATAAAATATTATTACTATAATCACAAAATATATGTAAACAAAATTCGCTAAGTAGTATATTAAGTCAGTGATCCAATGATGAGATTAAGTATTACTGTTCCATAGTAGTCTCAGCATGAACCTGAGTAGATGGTCCCCATTAAATTACTGGAAACTTTTAAGGCTTCTTTTCTGGTATTTTGTCTTATACAAGAAAATCTATCTGTTTTACTCATTTGAACTAAATCTTCTTCCTCTATCTATAGAAGTCAAATTAGCGCAAAATAAATCTATGTTATTTACAGATATCTCACAAATGTTGTTTCTTTTAAATGTTTTTTAGAAGTTGATCTTTTTTCCCTTGTTTTTCTTTCTTAATATCAACATACTGATAAAAGAGAATTCCATGTCTTCATTACCTTTGTTTCGGATCTGGAGGTTTTTCAGAGCACTGATAAACCTGCAGACACACAGAAGGTAGAGATGAATGTGAAGAATGACAGGTGTGATGGTGATTATATTTTTTCTGGTTTATAACAGCTCATATTATCCAGATTACACAGAGACCTACAGCTTTCTACTTCTACAGTCAACCACTCTTCTTACTTAAAGGACAGTATATGAGCATCGCTGATGCTGTATTTAAAAAAAATCATCTCAGATGTAGAATATAAATGTCACAAAGACAGCAAGTCATGCAATGGAATTCATGCCCCATCTTAATTAGAGTGTTGGCTCTAGAGAGATGGATAAGTCTTCATGTTCCAGACGGTGTGTTAAATGGATGTGTCACATAAGCAGATTTCTCCAAGAGAGTATGAGGCAAAATGGTATCTGTCACTTCCTGACCAGGATGATTAAAAAGAAGGAAGCACAGACTCTGCCTTGTCTCTTTTTTCTGCTGACCTGATGCAAAGAAGTGCAGCAGTGCTGACAGCATTGTGTTGAGTGTGGCAAACCTCAAGCAGAGAGTCATAGAAGCTCGCTGCCTGGAGAAGGGAACCTGTCACTCAGGAAGGCCTGATGCGGAAGCTGCAGTGTACAGCATCGTGTATACAAAGTAACTGGCCGAATAGCTTTAGAAATATAAGAATTCAGGGAAACCCTAAGAATTCAAAAATGACTCCTAGTTGAATTCCTATGACTTCTGTACCATTATAAAATTGAAAAATCATAAACCAAATTATCAAAAATAGGAACCGCATGAACCTAACAGAAATATCACTTATGGTTTATGTACTTAGTTATTGTAAATAATGGTCAAGAAATGTAAAAAAAAAAAAAAACATACTACATCACAGTTGAAGTTGTTCTAACTTTCAAAATGTTCAAAGCATATTTTGAAATTAATCACAATAATATTTAATAGTACTTTGTAGGGCATGATGTTTATGTTCCTTGTGAGGAGCTGGTACACGTATACACAACCTAGCTAGTGTCTCCTTAACTTACTGCATGTTCCTCAGTCCTGTCTTTCCTCCAATAGAGCACAGGAAAGGTTATTCTTGTATTACAAAATAGAATCACCTTGAAGATCATTCAGTTTCAGTACAGCTGGGCAACCTGTTAGAAGTGAAATTATCAGACCTTGTCCACACTAATTTAATTGGGTATTCTGAAGGTAAAACCCATTGTTTTAGCAAGTGTTCCAACTGATTCCCGTGTATGTCAATGTTTGAAAAAGAAATAGATTAAATCAACTGAACTAGCTCTTCTGGGAGAAGATTTCTGCTCAATTGAATAATGAGTCTGTGTCTGATAAGTGTTTCAGATCATACATTACTCACATGTGTATCTACTAAGTACAGTTTTTAGGATTCCTATGAATACAACTGAAATAACAGTCATTTCTTTATAAATGAATTGAAGAGTCAGGAGCACACATATGTGACTGGAATACTGAAATGAACATATGATCACTCATTCATATTGACAAATGACATGAGTAAATATGAGATTTTGGGTGCTAAACTTAGCTTTCTGGGCAATAAGATTGCACAAAAGTATTTTTTGTTTTTAGTTTTGGTTTTTTTAAATATCAGTATACAGTTTACTTGTACTTATGGCAGGAGGGTTTTCTGGTGTGATTTCACCTCATTTCTGTTGCCAGCAAATTTTTACTTTTTACAATACTGTTCTCATATATTTTAGTTTGTTCCCACATAATCACTTATTTATTTCTTTAAATCAGTTAGAGTATTCCAAACATGAGCCTTTCACATATACGTCATGCTTAGAAAACATATATCCACACCACTACACAGACACTCAAATACATATTATAAAACTAAAGGTGAAACATACGTTTTAATTGAAAACTATAAAAATTATTTGTATTAGGTTGTGTCATTAAAATTCATCATTCAAATTTGGAATTAAGAACATGAATATAATATGTAGAAATACATAAAACATATCTGTAGGATATAGATAAAGAGTTGCGATTAGGATATATATATATATATATATATATATATATATATATATAGTTTTTCTATTTTGTCTCTCTCTTTACTTGTCTGGGAAAATATTTCCATAGAAAGTATTAAATATTGGAAATCAGTAGGTAAAAACATGAACATCAAATTCACTTTATTTAAAATGCATTTTATTTCCAATGCCTGTGCTTATGAAATGTAACACAAAGTGATAAATGTTACAAAAAAATCTATCACTTTTACTCATTGCACCTTGTGAAAAAAATTATCTGATGTGTACCTTTTATTTACTTTTCTTATATTAGTTCATCTTCCAGTAAGAAAATGAACATAAATTTATGAGCTCATTGTCTGAGCATTATAATACTGCTTCCTAATTAGTTGCACATCTACGTATCCACATTCACTTAAACATTAAGGATGTTTTTAAGTCTTTTTAAGAGGCAATACTTAGCCTTATTGCCTTTATCTTTATCATGGTAGCCTGAAATATGTGTTTCCTGTTTTAAAAAATTACTAAAATAGATTTCCACATTAAAGCATTTCCAGCATTCGATTAAATTGTAGGTTATAATTAACTATTTAAAAAAAGCATTTAATAGCTTCTGAGAAGATTATTTCAAAGCATTTTGCTTTATGTTAAGTCATTAAACTTGTGATAAAAAGCAGTAGAAAACCGAAGTGACCGTATTAGGAGATCTAGTGTGGCTTTACTAATTACTACCACTTGCTGACCTGCACACTGGTTCCCACATGGGAGGAATACTACTAAGCATTTTCAAGGTCCACTTTATCTGGCTTAAAGTAACACATGTACACACTCATTGCAAATGAAAGAATCCTAGGAACTTATCTAATTTCTCTTTATTTTGTCAAAAAAACCTTTCTGTTTAAACAAAGGTTTATTTAGTATCATTTTTGGTGTTATATGATTTTCAACCATGCAATGAATACAGTTAACCTACAGAATAGCTTAGCAACACAGTCCACCCTCTTAGAGTACTGGCTGCTCACTCCCATGGCTACTAGCTAGGACTCGTTCCTATCACTGCTCAGTATTATGAGAGGGCCTTTTGTACTGTCTTGTTTTGTACTGTTATGTTTTCTTTCGTGGTACTGGGAACTGAATCCAGTGTCCTTACGTATTCTTGCTCCTTTTATATTCCTGTTTTATTTTGCCCTTTAAATTATTTATATTTTGGGTCTATAATGTAAGAGAAATATTTAGACTAGCATGTCTGTTTTATTTCACATAGAATTATGGTCTGCAAATTCATTTTATTTTCTTTCAAAAGACATCAATTTATCTTTCTTTGTGGCTGAATGGCTTTCTATTATGTATATGCACCACATTTTCTTTATGAGCGTATAGGCCACTTCCATAATTTACTTAGTGAATTATGTTGCTATAATCATAAGTGTGTAAGTAGCATTGTAATATACTTTAGGTGTATCTGGAAGACAGACAGAAGAGGCATACCTGGGCAAAGTGGAAGTTTCTATTTTTAGTTTTTTGAGGAATTTGCATCCTGATTTACATAGTAATACTACCAGTTTACGTGCTCACCAACAATGCAGAAGTATTCATTTTTCTACATATCCCTGCTAGCATTTTTTTTTTATGTCCTTGACAGTAGCCTCTCTTGCTAGAGTAAAATGGAATTTCAGGGTTGTTTTGATTTGTATTTCTCTCATGAATAAAGAAACTAAACAGTTACTCATGTACTTAGTTGTACTTTTTTTGGAGAATTATCCATTCATTTAAAGTGTCTATTTATTAAATTGAGTCTTTTTATAATAGCACCTCAAAAATGGTTCCTTATAAATTATAAATACTAGTTCTGTGTATTAGAGTACCTGGCAATTGTTTTCTTTTCCTAATTCTTTATGCTATCACTATTTGCTATTGATGTTTTCTTTCACTGGGCATGAATTTTTTTTTAATGTCATGTATTATTTCTGCATTATTTCTTGCGATAAGGGACACATGTTGGACAGAAAAGGCCAGAGGTACAGAAATGGCTCATGCACAGTAATAATAGAAGCTAACAGGTGGTAAGTTGAAGAACCTGTGTTGTGCTTGGGGACAAAGACATGAGGAAAAGAAGCGAGTGTGTAGGGCCACCTTCTCTTTTGTTGTATTTACTATTTTTTTTCTTTTTTGTTTCTCTTTCTGTCTCTCTTTTTCTGTTTTCCCTTTTCTTTTCTTTTGTAAACAATGGGAGGGAATTCTGGTCACAGAAAATCAACCTCATTGCCCAAGTCCAAAGACAAAGTCAGAACCACGCAAAAATCTACCTGGAATCTTGATCAGAGTACACATTTCTACAATCCAACTTGGATCTACTACAGAACTAGAGGAATTTCACTATTTTTAATTTTTGCTGTCTGATTTCTTTTCCTTTTCACATTTGCCTGGATTAGTGCTTTGCTTTATGTTTCTTGTTTGTTTTCCCTGGTTTTCTGGTTTTCTATCTGTTCTATTTTGTCTTCTTTTGATTTTCTTTCTAGATGATGCAGCTTTGTCAATGTTTGAGGATATTTTTGTTTACATTATATTATATATCTGTACACCTTCCTCCTAAAGTTTTAAATATCAATCTAACAGTTACCACAGTATGTCAGTAGCCAACCTTTACTTGAGTCTATTGTTATTGGCAGCTAAGCTACCTGAACAAGAATATCATACATGTAATAACCATTTTTACTCCTGAATGACAACAGTGCAATTAAAAAGCGTCATTACCATCACCACACTCTGGTCCCAAAAGAATAAGACCTAAATCAAATACATAGGAACTTCTCATTCTTAACATATTGGGAAGATAAGTTATTGAATTAGACCTAAAGACTAAGAACCACTTACATCTAGAAGACATCCAGAGGATTAGACTTCTCATTAGAAAGCCCCTACACTGATGATAAAGCTATATAACATAAGAAATCTACAAGGATCAACACAGAAAATAAAATAAAATACAAAATAGAAACTGACATGACAAAGAACCAAAATGCAACCACCAATACCCAGCCTACCCAAGACAAGTCCACCAAGACAAGTCCAGAGAACAAAGAGATAGAAGAAAATGGAAACCAACAAATAGAACTCTCTGAGATTAGCAGAAATTAAAAAAACAATTAAAAGAGGCCATAAAAATAACACATAAGATGCAAAAATAAATGACAATCAAAAAGAAATAGATAAAGAAAACAGATAAAAAATAGAAGAGCTCATGGAAACCATGAATGCCAAATACAGACAATAAATGGAATAAATGAAACATATCCAGAAAGAAATCCAGATTTCAAAATTCCATTGAAAGTACAAGCAACAGATTGAATGAAGGCAAAGATACAATAACATATTTGAAAACAATATGTGACTAACGACAACAGAAAGAAAGATATTTTAAAAATAGCAAGAGACTATGTAAAAATCGTCCAACAGCTACAGGATGAAGCAAAGAACAACATAAGATTGATTGGGATGAGTGAGAAACCTGGGGGCAGTGCAAAAACTATTAATAATTTCTTCATGAAAATAATGAAACATTTCCCAAACATAAATAAGCAATTTGACACATAAATAGTCGAAGCATACTGAACTACAAATAGCCATGATCAAAACAAATCTAATCCAAGACATATAATATCAAAGATTCTAGAAATTCAGCACAGGAGCAAATATTAAAAGCAGTTAGAGAAATGAAACATATCACTGATAAAGAAAAGCCCCTTGCAATTATAGCAGTCTTCTCAACATAGGCTCTCAACAAGATTTTGGAGTGATGTACTTAAAGCAATAAAGAAAAACAAATTTCAACTCAGATTTATGTACCCCACAAAGCTTTCTTTCAAAATTGATGAAGAAATAAGATACCTCCATGTCAAAGAACAGCTGAATCTATTTATCACCATCAAATCATCTCTGGAGAATGCTCTAAAGAATATATTAGAAAGAGATAACAAAGACCAAAAGCACATAAGCAGTAATAGAGGCCACCAGGCAGGAGAAGAAATTAAACAGAAGGGAAAGATAGAGAAAAACAGGAAACAGGAAAACAACATGAAAAAGATAAAGCAATACGTATCAATTAAAACTATCAACATAAATGGCATTGATGCATCAATCAAAAGAAACCCACTGGCAGAATGAATCAAGAAGCAAAATCCAACAATACACTGTATTCAAGAAAAACATTTAACCCAAAAAGAAATTCATAGACTAAAGGTCAAAGAATGTAAAACAATTCTCCACGATGCAGAAACTCAGAAAAAAATAGAGGTAACTATTCTACTTGCAGATAATGAAAATTTTAAGCCAAAACTGAACAAAGAAAGTCACTATGTACTTATTAAGGGAAAAATTTAAGAAGAGAGACAGTATTAAATATTTATGCACCAATAAACTTCACACAATTACATAAAACAGTAACAGACATGAAAAATCAAATAAGCACTAATACAATTGTCATGAGGAACCCTAATTCACCACTCCCACAAATAAATCTATCAACTAGAAAAAAATCTAACTATGTATTCCAATAAAATCAAGCCTGTGAACACATGGGCTTGGTAGATATCTACAGAGTGTTCCACCCCAAACCATTAGAATACATCTTGTTTTCAGGCATGCATGGAATGTTCTCCAAAATAGACCATGTATTAGCAGATTAAAACATGTTTAATTAAATATAGAGGAATACAAATCATCCCATAAGTATTTTTATCATAGTACAATTAAATCAATGACAAAAGAAATTACAAAAACCACACTAATACATGGAAATTAACAACCTTATGAGAATTTGGCGGTTACAGAGGAAATTAAAACAGTATATAAGATTAAATGATGATGCCAATACAACATAGTGATACTTATGGACAATTGTGAAAGCAGTCCTATGAGAGACATTTATAATATAAAGTTACACATCAATGAAACAGAACAAATTCAAATAAACAACATAATATTTGACTTCAAATTTCTAGAAGAAAAAGAACAAATCAAACCCAAATCTTGTAAGAAGGAAGAAATTATGAAGATAAGAGCAGAAATTAATGTAATAGAGAATAAGAAAACAGTATGAAGAATCAGTGAATTGAAAAGTTGGCACTTTGAAAGAATAAACAGAATTGATAAACCACTAGCCCATCGCATCAAAAAGAAAGAAAAAAAAAAAACACAATTCAAGCAATTATTAATGAAAAGGGGATATCACAATGGACCTCACAGAAATCCAGGAGATCATCAATACTTACATAAGAGCCTATGTTCCAGCAAAATAGAAAACACTGAAGAAATTGACAGATTCCTTCTGTGAGATGCAATGAAAGCCGTCCTCAGAGGAAAATTTCATGCACTGAGTTCCCACATCAGGAAAACAGAATGAACACAAATAAATAACCTGATGTTACACGCAAACAGCTAGAAAAAGAAGAGCAAGTCAAGCCCAAAGCCAAAAGAAGGGAGGAAATTATAAAAATCAGACCAGAAATCAACACAATAGACTAAGAAAACAATCCAAAGAAACAATGAATCAAAGAGTTGTTTCTTTGAAAGAATAAATAAAATCGATAAGCCCCTATCCAACCTTATTAAAATAAGGGAAGAAAAAGCTCAAATTCATGCATACGAAATGAAAAAGGTGAAATAACTACAGACTTTACAGAATTACAGAAGATCATCAACACCTATTTCGAAAACCTCTACTCTCAAAGGTTTGATAATACAGGAGAAATAGACAGATTCCTAGAAACATATGAAGTACCAAAGTTAGATCAAGAGGATGTAAAACTGCGGAATAACCCAGTCTCTACTAATGAAATTGAAAATGTAATTAAGTCCTTACCTACAAAAAAGAGCCCAGAGCCAGACAGATTCACTGCAGAATTCTACAGAAATACAAAGAAGACCTAATGCCGACACTCCTCAAACTATTCAATGAAATTGAAAGGGAAGCAGTCCTTCCTAAGTCATTTCTGGAAGCAAATATTACTCTTGTACCAAAAGCTGAGAAAGACCCAACTAAAAAAGAGAACTACAGACCAATCTCCCTAATGAACACAGATGCAACAATCCTCAATAAAATATTTGCAAATAGGATGCAGCAAATCATCAAGAAGATTATACAACATGACAAAGTGGGATTCATCCCAGGAATGCAGGGATTGTTCAGCATATGTAAATCAATAAATGTAATCCACCATATCAATAAAGCCAAATGTAAGAATCACATGATCATTTCTATACATCTAGAAAAAGCCTTTGATAAGGTCCAACATTCATTCATGATAAGAACTTTACAGAAAATTGGAATTGATGGTCTTTACCTCAATATAAAAAAGGCCATTTATGACAAACCAACAGCCAGCATCATACTAAATGGCCAAAAATTGAAAGTCTTTACTTTAAAATCAGGCACAAGACAAGGATGCCCTTTATCACCACTCCTATTTAATATAGTACTGGAATTACTAGCCAGAGCAATTAGACAAGAGAGAGAAATAAAAGGGGTAAAGACAGGAAAAGAAGAAGAAAATCATCATTGTTTGCAGATGACATGATACTCTACATAGAAGACCCCCAAAACTCCAATGAAAGACTCTTAGATATAATAAATAAATTCAGTAATTTAGCTGGATACAAAATCAATACTCAGAAATCAATAGCATTCCTATACACTAACAACAAAATCACAGAGAGGGAAATAAGAGAAACCATACTCTTCACACTAGTAAGCAAAAGAATGATATATTTAGGAATTACTCTTGAGAAAGAAGTGAAGGACCTATACAGGGAAAATTATAATACACTGGAAAAAGAAATTGAAAAAGATCTCAGAAAATGGAAAGACATCCCTTGCTCATGGATAGGAAGAACAAACATTGTGAAAATGGCCATTCTCCCAAAACTGTTATACAGATTCAATGCGATCCCAACAAAAATACCATCAACATACCTTATAAATCTAGAGAAATCACTCATAAAAGTTATCTGGAACCAGAAGAGACCTAGAATAGCAAAGGCAATTCTAAGCAGCAAAGGCCAGGCAGGAGGCATCACAGTCCCTGACTTGAAGTTATATTGCAAAGCAACAATAGCAAAATCAACATGGTACTAGAATCAAAACAGAGCCAAAGATCAATGGAATAGATTAGAAGATACAACCACAACTACAAACACACTCAACCACCTTATCTTTGATAAAGGAGCCAAGCAGTTTCACTGGAAGAAAGACAGTCTCTTTAATAAATGGTGTTGGAAAAACTGGCTCTCCATTTGCCAAAAACTAAAGCTAGACCCATGCCTATCACCATGTCCTAAAGTAAAATCTAAATGGATCAAAGATCTGAATATTAAAACATAAATATTAAATCTATTGGAAGGCAAATTGGGTAGAAACCTTGAAGACATAGGGGTAGGTAGAGAATTCATGAATAGGACTCAAACCGCATGGGAAATACTTCCCAGAATCAATAACTGGGACCACCTCTTATTAAAAAGCTTCTGCATGTCAAAAGAAATCTCCAGCATAGTGAAAAGAAAATCAACAAACTGGAAAAGATCTTAGTGAACTCCCCCCCCCCAGACAAGGGACTTTTGTTTAAAACATATAAAGAATTAAAAAAAAAAAAAAAACTCAGACCCCCAATATTCAAAGATCCAATCCAAAAATGTGCATCTGAGATGAATATGCACTTCTCAGATGAAGAAATACAAATGAAAATAAATACATGAAAAGATGTTGATCATTATTGGTCATTACAGAAATGCAAATTAAAACCACACTGAGATTCCATCTCACTCCTGAAAGAATGGCCAGGATCATAAAACCAACAACAACAACAAATGCTGGAGAGGCTGTGGGGGAAAAGGAACTCTCCTACACTGTTAGTGGGAGTGTAGACTGGTGCAATCTTTGGGGAGGTCAGTCTGTAGATTTTTCAAAAAGCTGGGATTGAAAGTCCCATTTGTTCCAGCTATTCCACTTCTAGGCATATTCCCAGAAGAATTGAAAGCATCATACCATAGTATGTGTACCTATGTTTATAGCAGCACAATTTATAGTCTCCTGATCTTGGAAACAACCCAAGTGTCCATCAACTGAGGAATGGATAAAAAGTTGTGGTATTTCTATACAATGGAGTATTACTCAGCTATAAAGAAGGATCACATTGAGATATTTATCAATAAATGGCCTTAGCTTGAGACCATACTCATAAGTGAAATAAATCAATCTCACATGTGTGAATACCGATTAGTTTCCCTAATGTAAGTAATGATTCAAATACATAAAAGTATGTGGTACAGGCTGGGGATTTAGCTCAGCGGCATAAGCGCCTGCCTTGCAAGCAGGCAGTCCTGAGTTCGATCCCTGGTACCGATAAAAAAGAAAAAGACAAAAAAAAAGTATGTGGTAATCATCATTCCCCATTATGTGACCTTGAAGCCTTATAAAGTTTTCACTTATTAATTGGAATGGCTTTATTCTGGGCTGCTTGATATTGCCTGTGATGAAATGACGAGCTATTTTGAAGACAATAAGTCATCATAATAGCTAGTGCTGATTTACTATCATCTTGTTTGAAGCCCCAACAAACTATGGCTCTTCTGTTTCCATTAGTTTTATCTTAATGTATCTTGCTGGATTTTATTATATGTGATAGTATAAACAAAAATTGTTATAGGCAAAGAGATAATATAGAAACCATTGTTCGTTTTCTGTTAGCTGGTTCTAAATACCCTACAATGCTTTCATCCACTTGAATGGTTTTACACTGACTCGATATGTTTGAAGCTATATTATATGAAGTTATATTCAAATATTTCAAGGAAAAAGACACAATGGTAACTACTACTAAGTCGGGTTATTTGGTGGTGAAGCACTAGGTTGCTGAAACTGTATTGCTTTGACCTTTATTGTTATGTTGTTATGTCCTTTTTTATCTCAATCTCTCCCTTATTCATTATTTAGTTATTTTTTATGATTGTTTAGTTATTTTTTATGATTTTTTAATTAAGGGGAAAAATCAAAACAATTAGCAGGATATATTGTAGTAACTTTTTGGATTTCCTATTAACTTGATTTGAAGTCCTGTATTACTCCCACTATCTTGTTTTGACTAAGTAGACTGTTCCATTCTGTCTGATAGCATCAAGTTTGAGGGTATAGGCAACTACTTTGAAGGCAATAAGATTCACTATGATGCCCATTCTGGTTTGACTATTATCTTCTTTGGAAGTCCTGTAATGTTTACAAGGTTTAGGTTTTATTGGCCTTGTTCTCTACTGTTTTGTTCAACTTTATAATACCTAATGAGATAGACAATTCTTTTTAAGGATACAAGAGGCATTATGGTAACCATTGTTGATAACCCTGTACTCTGTTTTTGCATCATGTACTATATCTATCATTCGTTTTGACTGACAGCTTTGTTTTGCCATATTTGACTTTATTCTCTTCAAAAAATAATAAGAACTAAGGAGTAATAAAACCCAAAATGTTTACATTTTGTTGAGAAAAAGAGAGGAAAAAGAAGTGCTCTAAAGGATACAACTGCAAGTGTGTTTAGGGGTGTTAAATAGATTACATATTAATGTTTTTGGTTCAATCATTGAACACAACTGTTTGCTGTCTCACTGTTTGAATGTCCACTTTGTATGCTTTGATACTGTGACTTGAGCAACTATCTCTAAGATGATAATGTGTAATCTATTAACTGGTGATTTCTTACTGTTTTTTTTTTTTGTAGTTCTGTATTACTTGTAATCTTACACTGCTTTGTTTTGTTTTGTTTTTTCTCTTTTTCCTTTTAAATAAAATTTTAAAAAAAGAAATTGACAGATTCCTATACACAATAGAAATTCCAAAACTAAGTCAAGAAGATATGAATATTCTAAATAACCCAGTATCAGTCAATGAAATTCAACATGTAATAAATAATTTACCAACAAAGAAAAGCCCAAGTCCTGGTGGATTCATGTGGAATTCTTCAAGAAATTTAGGGAAGAACTAATGCTATGGCTGCCAAAACTATTTAAGGAAATCGAAAGGGAAATCCAAAATATTTCCTGGAAGCAAGTATTATCCTGTTTTCAGAATCTGAGAAGAACCAACCAAAAAGAAACCTACAGGTCAATCTCCCTGATGAACACAGACATAAAAGTCCTCAACATGATACTTGCAAGCAGCAAATTCCTTCAAAGATCATACACCATGATCAAGTAGGATTCATCCCAAGTGATGCAAAGATGGTTCAACAGAGGTAAATCAACAAATATAATACATTGTATTAACAGAACCAAATACAAAAATCACATGATCTTCTCAATAGACGCAGAAAAATAATTTGTTGAAATCCAGCCTTCATCCATGATAAAAGCTCTACACAAGTTGAAATAGATGGTCTTTACCTTAATTTATAAATGCCATGTATCACAAATTAACCGCTGAAATCATATTAAATGGTCTAAAAAAGAAAACTTTCACTCTAACATAAAGAACAAAGCAAGGATATCCATTATCACCACTCCTATTCAATATACTTCTGGAAATATTAATCAGATCAAATAGGCAAAAAAAAAACATAAAATGAATAAATATAGGAAAGGAAAAAAATTGCATTATCACTATTTGTAGATGACCTAATGTTCTAGATAGAAAAACCCAAGAGCTCCACTCAGGGACTTTTAGACTTAATATATAGGTTCAGTAGTGTAGAAAGATACAAAGTCAACACTCAAAAATCAATAGCATTCTTATATGTAAGCAACAAACTCACATAGAGAGAAACAAGAAGTACACCTTTTACAATAGCATCTAAAAAATGAAATACTTAGAATCATATAACAAAGGATATAAAAGATCTATACTGTGAAAATTATAGTACTCTAAAAGAGATATTAAACGGCATGTCAAAAAATGTAAAAATATTCATTGCTCATACATAGGAGGAAAAAACAGTTAAAATGGCCCTACTCACAGAACTGTTACACAAACAATGTAATACTAAAAATTATATCATTAGTATAGGTCACATATCTAAAGAAAATATACCTAACATTCATTTGGAGCCAGAAGAGACCTAGAAAAGCAAAAGACAAGTTAAAGGTCAAAATCTCAGACCTGAAATTATACTACAAAGATACTGTGATAAAATCAGCAGGGTATTAGCACTCAGCCACATTATCTTTGACAAAGGAGCGACACATGTTCATTGAAAGAAAGACAGTCTATTTAATAAATAGAGCTGGAAAAAATGGCTCTTCATATGCCAGAAACTAAAACTAGACCCATGTCTATCACCATTCACTAAACTAAAGTAAAAATGAATCAAAGTTTAAAATGTTAAAATAGAAACATTACATTTTCTGGAACAGAAAATAGGTAGAAATCTCAGATATAGGTGCAGACAGAGATTTCATTAAACAAAAAATAACTATGAGGGAAATCAGCAAATAATCAACAAATGTAATCTCACCTTATTGAAAAGTTTTTGCACAACCAAAGAAATCATTAACAGAGTGGAAAGACAACCCATAGAGTGGGAAAAAATTATAGTCAGTTGTCTTGCAGACCAAGATCTTACATATAGAATATATAAAGACCTGAAAAAAACCACTTTATCCAACAATGGACATCTGAATTGAACACACACTTCTCTGATGAAGAAATACAAATGACAAATAAATACATGAAAAAATGTTCAACATCACTGGTCATTTGAGAAATGCAAATTAAAACAACATTGAGATGCCATATCACCCAAGAAAGTAACACCATCAATATCAACCAATAACAAATTCTGGTGAGGCTGTGGGAAAAACGCTTTCTCCACTATTGGTGGGAGAGTAGACTGCACCTACTTTTTAAATCAGTGTACCTACTTTTTAAATCAGTGTGTAGATTCCTTAACCTAGGATTAGAAGTCCCATTCAACCCAATTATTCTCCTTCTGGATACTATGCCTGAAGAACTGAAGTCAGTCATACACAATGTATGTGTATCAATGTTTGTAGCAGCTGAATTTGTAACAGCTAAATATTGGAAACAACTCAAATGTCCATCAACAAGGAATGAATGAAAAAGAGGTGCTTTTAAAAAATGCAATGGAGTAATACTTGGCCATAAAGAAAGAGAAGCTGACACAATTATAGGTAAATGGATACAACTCAAGACCAGACTCATAAGGGAAATAAATCAGACTGACACGTGTAAACATTGTATAGCATCACTGATGTGCGAACTGAATGAATAAATAAAATCCAAAATAAACAATAGATATCGTGAATGGGGAAGAATCTGTTAAAAAAAAAGACAAATTTTCATGGGGAAAAGGAGAAAAGAAGAGAAAAACAAAAAATATAGTTATATACAGATATTTAAAATAGTTATATAGTTAGATTCTGTTAGATCATTGAAAAGAAAGATTTGTTCTAATATTGTTTGTACTCTGAATTAGTACTACAAAGATAAGAATAATCAATGTATTAATTATTGTAACTCTCTTACTAACTTGTTTTGAAACTGTTGTTATTTTTCTATATTAGATTTTAAAAAACTTAAAATAATAGAGAATTTTCAGCAAGTAATTATAATTTAACTAGTTTTAGTTTTTAAAATGTAGCTTATCATTATAAGCATACCCTGGAGATTTAATTTTGGCAGTGTTAAGGAAAGGTATTGTTTAAAAAGGTAATGCATAATTTTTATTTATTTTGCATATACAAACATTTATAATATTCATGATATGTCAGAAGAACTTGAATTATTTTATAAACTAGTGACGATGTTGTGTCAGTACCAATACTTAATAATTAAAAGATACTTTATTTTATTCATAAAAGCATTTAAGTGGAAAATTTTGCATCATGCAATGCAAAGAACAATTTTATCCAACTTTTTAAAAATAAACACTAAGAATAAAATTTAATAACAAAGTTTTCAGAAGAGTAATTATTCTGTATAGTATATCCAAGCGTATAGAATCACTGTATAATAGTTATTAAGCAAATAAAGTTAACAACATTATGAGCCAATGAAAGAAGAAATGAATTTTGCATTTATAACAAGTATTTTTAAAAATTCCTTAAAAAAACAAACAATGAAGAAGTTTCTCTCTTCTATTCACCTGTATTATGATTCTCCCATGGAACATTTATAACATATAGAAGTTTTGTCCCTTATCCTTTACAATGCCAAAAATTAAAGAAAAAAGAACAGAAAAATGATGGGTAAAGCAGGAAGCAATGGAAACAAAGCTTTTGCAAATAGGGAAAAGAAGAGGAGTTGAAGGTGGGATGGGAAATGGCCAAAATATAAGAGTTAAGTTATATTATGTATAGGTTCAAGTTCTCTATAATGAATGTGAGCATTTGTGTGTCTAAACTGTACTAATATTTTAATAACAAAAATACAGAAAATAGCTCAGTATATTTTTACATTCAAATTTTTCGTTATTTGAAAGCATTGTGCTTTTAGTATGTACACAATTAGCTACATGAAATATCTTAAGTACTGAAATTATAAATGTCTGAATTTAATTTTAAATTAATATTTCCAACCATACTCAAGCTTACGAAGATTTTCTTCTTTCAGTTCAATATTGCAATACTAAAGAAATTATAAATGACATTTCCATTGAAGGTTGAACAGTGTATTTCAATAAGTAAAAAAGTCAAACAAGTGGTTTCAGGATTTGATATTGGATATAACAAAAGCAATAACAAAAATAATTCACATTGCTTATTTCTCCAGTGCTTTTTTCTGGGACTGGAGATTGAATGTAGGAGCTTCACACTGAGCTGTATCCACAGTCCCTATTTCTTGCTGTCTGTCTCTGTCTCTCTCTATCTCTCCCTCTCTCTTGCTCTTTCTCTGCTGCTTTTTCTTTTTTTATTTCTTTTTCTTTTTCTTTCTCTCTCTCTCTCTCTCTCTCTCTCTTTCTTTCTTTCTTTCTTTCTTTCTTTCTGTCTTTCTTTTTTTCTCTTTCTCCCTCTTTCCACTTGGAGACAATGAAACACCAGTTTCCAAGGTTGTCCATGTTGTACTCAAACTATGATCCTCCTGTCATATCCTTCCAGAGTGCTGCGCTTACTACTTACATGCAGGACATTGCTGTGGGATCCAGGCCCTCAGCTGAATTTTCTACATCTTTAGTATTGTGGGCAGATTTCTTGTATTTCTTTCTATTTAACTCTGGGTGACCACCATGAAGTTTGAGCTAGGAAGTGAAAACACACATTCAAACTTCTTGAATCTGAACTCTTGATCTCACCTTCCTGAGCTGCATCTGCAAGATGTGTCTATTACTGCAAGCTCCATCTCTTCCTGCTGCTTCAAGTCCAAGAGTTTTCTTACACCCAAATACATTTAACTAGCAAATCCTGCCTCTCTCCCAATGGAAATATATATATATATATATATATATATATATATATATATATATATATTTGGCTTTAGTCTGGATTATTGCCATAGCCACCTATCTGATTTCTGACTTCTTAGTTCCACATACAGGTAGGAACCATCTTTTACTATCAGCTGGTGTTATTGTTCTGATCAGAATTTTTTTTCTCTTAGCTCTCTATTTCATTCAATTTAGAAGTTAAAATTATTTTGGTTACTGCCTCAACCATGGAAGTTCTTAATTCCCTCATTTCATCCTTCTAGTCACAGTGATTTAGTAGGTTTGAGAACTGTCTAGAATTTCAGCTAAACATTTCTGATGAGACCTGTAACAATATGTGCTGTTCTTCAGAGGATAAAGCATAATGTAATCAATCCTATTGTTGAAAGAAATCTTTAAATTTTTCATCCATCTAAGCACATCCATCCATGTCAGAGCAAATTGGCCACAAGTGCACAAGCTCAATAAGTTAAGGAAAAGGGCACAGACAAAATTATTCCTAAAAATTGAAGAAGAAATATATTCAGTGTTAACTTGATTTCATTTAAATGATTCAACAAAGTACTTTAGAAAATATTAATTTCAGATGGCACTTGACAGAGAACAAAATCAAAGAAAAAAATTCAATCTTTTTTACTTTTTTAAAACAAGGTTTCCTTATTTAGTTGAGGCTGGCCTTGAGCTCACTGTGTAACCCAAGTTGGACTCAAATTCACAGAGATCTTTCCTCAGTGTCCCAAATGCTGGAATGATAGGGATATACCACTATACCACCATGCTCAGGAAATTTTTGTTTGGAGAAATGTTAACTTGTTGCTATGATATTAGAAAATTAAGAAAAATTAAATATGTAAGTGATTTTACATTGGCTTATTTTTAAATAATATAATTTTAAAGATTTAAAAATGATACTGCAAAATAAAGATGCATAAAAAAGAATGAAGTTATATCCCTCTTTGTCATCAGCTGCAAACTCAGAATAAGTTAAATGAAGGTATATAATTATTGGAAGGAAAGAATGGTAAAATAATTCAGAAAGTGGGACAAATAATTTTAGGATAAAAACTGAAAATCACAGAAAAAAAAAGCAACAGTAGACAATGGGATTGTAACATCAAAGTTTTTGCACAGCATAAGAAGCAATCATGAATGCAAAGACAATCATAGAGAAGATGAAAAGATGCTTTTTATCTTCTTAATCATTTATCATTTAATTTTACTTTTGAAATCCTTTCATCTGTTCAAACTGTGTCATCTATTTTATATAGTTACTATATGCTGCAATAGCAAATCAGAATTTCTTATTCCAATCCATATGTAACTTATTACCCAGATTAAATATTCTCCTCCACATCACCTGTAACCCCTGACTACAACACCATCCTCTAGAAAACACCATTCATTTGTTAATTTCTTTTATTAACTTTTTACAAATACCACATGTAAGGTTATATGGTCAATGCTTTTCTGTGCCTGGGTTATTTCCCCTATTGTAGTAATCTCCAGTTCCACCTAAATGGTAGTATTTCATTATTGGTTGTTATAGTTGCAAACTGTAATACTTTATTTTACCCATATTTATATGGCTAAATAACCACGCCATTAGGTATATGCACTTCATGTTCATGCCAAGTGCATGCTGGAATAAAATGGTTTAGTTTGTTCCAGGACATGATTTTCACTTTTTATATAATGTTAGGTTCCATGGTGAATGATTCCTATTCTTTCTCTTCCACTTCCTCTTTATCAATCATCCTTTCAGATGCTCCATTCACATTTAGCTTAAACCTCAAAAAAGGAAGAAACTAGAATGAACAAAATATCTTTTATTTCATAAATAGAATAAATAAGTTTGCTGTGTTATTACCAGGATCAGGGAATAGAAGATGAGAACATAGAATGAGCTGGTTATATATATATACATATCACCTTTGGTGTTGTTAAGCAGCATTTTACTGTGGATTGTAGCTAAAGGTTATGAGTTCATGCATTTAAAAAAAGGTTGACCAAGGTTTTCATATCAATATGCATCAAAGGGAGGTAAGATTCAAAGTAAATATTAAATGGAAACTTTAGAACTGAATTTAAAGTCATTATCTTTCTTTAATGTCACATAGGGGAAATGTGCCAAATTCTGATGGGAGAATTTAAAGATTTCAATAAAATTCTCCTTAGTTGAATTTCTTCCTTTTCTTCTCTTTTAGGCGTTATGGCTGTATTTGCAGGGTCAATTGCAAGAAATATTTTAAATTTGGGGCTTTTGTGTACTAATCATCCTATTTTAGCTGGTGCGTATGATACTTACTGTCCTATTGCTTCTTGGGACAAATATATTCTTTAGTTATTTCAATCTATGAATTCATATTCCTCTGGGATATACCTACTTATATTGACTGAACTACTTTTACTGAATTCAAAGTACCTGTTCTCTGAATTTAAATTGAGAAAATTATATGAGCTGGAGAGATTAGAGAACCAGGCACCAAATTTTTTTTTTAGCTGAGACTTGTTTTCTTGTTACCATCTGACCAGGATTTCAGCCTGGGAAACCAAGTACATAGCGACTTCAAAGGATATTACCCTTTACTTAGTTACTTATGGCAATTAAAAGGCCCACAAGGAGGGTCAAATTGAAGGAAGAGGGATTAATTCAGAAGACTACCAACATACCTCCCACAGAATATTTTAAAATATATTTTGATAATTGTTTCTGCTCTTCAATATCAAGAGTTGACCAGGGATGTTGCATGACATTTCAACTTGCAGGTAAAAGCAATGACCATCTCAAGAAATTAAAAGCAAATGTCACTTTAAAGAAAGGTTGCCCCAACCACTCAGCCACCCAGGAATTCAAAAGAAAATTCAACCAAATGCAAGAAAGCACAAGGTTTTCTGATATTTATATTTTTTTATTGTTATTAATAGTTTTGGAGAAAGAAGATACCAGAAATACCAAGGACAGGATCTTGATACTTCTCCAAAGTTTATGTTTTTTGCCTCAAGGATTGTCCCCAATCATTCTTGTAGGAGAGGATGTGTGATAGCCTCCAAAACTAAGATAAACTTAATACATTCAAGTAACATTTTAGAAATTACTGAAAAGTGTATACAAGGAATGGAATTAAAGACAACTTACCTCAAAACTTCCACGCTTATGATGAGGACATTCATATTAAAAAGTCATATCAGTGATTTCTCAGTAGAATTAAAAGTAGCACTTGACTTGTCACCACTAGCCAAATATTTTTTTGCAAAACTCTGAAACTTATTTCTAAAATGGAATCATCATCTTAGTAAATATTCATGAATTGAAAAGGTTTATGATCGAGTATATTCTTGCACAGAGAACATAACCATTACTTTATGTTCTCTTAAAAAAGCAGTTTTATATTTACCAAAATTTATGGTATAGTGGCTGGAGATTTAGCTCAGTGGCATAAGTGCCTGCCTTGCAAGCAGGCAGTCCTGAGTTTGATCCCTGATACCTTTAAAAAAAAAAAAAAGCTAAAATTTATGGTGTAACCTGATACTATAAAATGATAATCAGGCTAATTCTATCAACTATTGTAGGAATGATTTTCTGAAAAAAATACTCTTGTTCAACTTTTAATGCTTGAGTGATCTCTTCTTCTATTAAAAGTTTTTGCCTCTCCAAGAAAAGGTAGATAATCAAATCATGAGTCAAATGAACATAGTACCTTCAATTTGATGATACATTTTTGTTAGACAAAATACAATCACTTTCAGAAGAAATAGGTCAAAATCTTATGGTTCTTAATAGAACACATGAATTTTAATTCTGAAATTTCCTAATTTTTATGTCCTATACATAAAAGGGATCATCTAAATTTAAGAATTTCAGATGCCTGTGAGACTTAGATCCATCCTTGAGATATGTCTGCTTGAGCTCCATTTGCATTTTCTCCCAAGGAAGCATCCTTCTTATTAGTACTGCCCATTCCCATCTAGATTAGTTTACCTTTTCAGTCTCCACTGCAGCCCGTGTTCATTTCAGACAGGGCTGACCTGACCTGAAAAAGAAGAGATTACTTTTTCATTTATCAAATGTTTGAGCTACTTGGTCCTAGAATCTCATTTCAAAGGTTATCTTCTGGCCCAATGTATGACACCAATTATCAAATGATTTTCTGCAGGAAGGAATCAGATGGCACATTCAAAGAAGTAATTTTTAAAAATGAAATGAATGTTATGAAAGGACCATTTTCAAGGGTGAGACCAAGGTTAACAGAGCAAAGAAAACATGATGAAACACCTAGATCCAGAAAGAACAGAGAGCTATTATCTCTTCTGTGCCTGAAAGGAATCAGATGATATTGGAAACTAACAAGGAGCAAGTGCTGTGATCACAGCAGAAATGTCACTCAACAGCCTCCGAGGTTACAGTTTGAAGGACACAGCCTCTGCCCTGTCCTAGCAGGGAGATGAATGGGTACAATACATACTCTGACCCCCTTCTCCTTTCAAATGCCAATTGATAGTACCTCCAATTAACAGGACATAACTGGAATCCAGAGAGGAAGAGATGGGGTGAAGCAACTTGTAGAGGTCAGACTGCTTGGGCACAATGTAGATTTCAAATGGAAGGAGAAAAGATGTAATAACTAAATGAAAAACAATTGGTAGGGTTGCTCTTATTAATGGTCTCTTTTCACGAAGCTAAATGGTATTCTTATGACACAGTATGACAGACACCAGGCTGAAGGTATGATCAAATTATTCACGGGTAAAGGATTAACACTATCCATCTACATTGGGTATTTTTCTCTTTTTTGCTACTGGGGATCAAACTCACAACCTTGCATTTGTGAAGCTGTTGCTTATGCCATTGCGCTAAATCCCCAGCCCCTACATTGGACAATTTTGTAGAAATACAGGAACACAAAACCTGAAAGACTGAGAACTACAACTTGAACAGAGATCATCAGGGTCATTGTTAGTGAATAAGTTAGTTTGACTCGAACATAATAATGCAATTTGGCATTTAAGAAGTGGGATCATTATATCCTAGGTTAGATTTCAAAGGGTTTTGAATTCATTCTAGTGAGAGTAAAGTAATAAATATACCATGGAGAGATGAGATTTCATAAAGTGTGACAATGTGGCATATTCCAAGCATTACCACTTTCATGTGACAATTTCTGATACCCTGAAAAATATTGCAGAAAATTAAACTTGTTTATTCTTACATTAGTGCAGATATGGTGTGATCCCTATCATATGAAATTACTGCAAAAATTAAATTAGAACAATGTGGATAAATGTTTTATGGGACTTATAAGTAATTTAGGAAACTGGGTTTAACAAAAAGATATAAATTACAAGATACCTTTAGAAGAGGTCATATAATTAATTGGTGCTGAAGTTTAAACTTCATTAACTTTGTAATAAACCTACCCTTGATTGATACTGAACAGACAGGTGTTTTCATATATATATATATATATATATATATATATATATATATATGAATACATATGATTATATATATGATTATAACAACAGTATATCTTATTTACTGTATTAGCAAAAGAAGCAGCTCTTCTCATTTGCACACAAGGGTTACATGTGGAAAGTTGTTATAAATTTTAGATAAATGGAAGCTTTTTAGTAATTCATTGACTCAGCCAGGGGTATAGCTCAGTGTCACAAGTGCCTACCTGGTAAGTGCAAAGTCCTGATTTCAACTTACAGTATAAAAATTAAATAAAAATAAATAAAACAAAAGCACTGTGAGAGTGTATAATATACTAGGCAATCATGCTATGGAATATACGGGGAAAACATGCAATGAATGCCTTAGCTTGTATCACACTCCCATAGTAAAAATGAGTAACTACATGCTGTGGTCAATAAATGAAAATGCTGCCAGAAGAAAACAGGTCTTGAGTCTCCAAGAATGGAAGAATGATGAAATATTAGGTAAGGAATGTAGTACAGGATCAATTTAAAATGGTTCAAAGACCTTAATAAAGATTGAAAACTTTGAAACTACTAAGAGAAAATACAGGGGAAACATTTTAGGATACCATTACAAGCAGTAACTTGGTGAGTAGGACATCAGTAGTTCTGGAGACAAAAGCAAGAATTGTCTGTTGAGGTTTCATCAGATTAAGAGCTCTGCAGAGCAAATGAAGCAGGCATCAAATTGAAGAAACAACTTACAGAATGGGAGAAAATTTTGTCAGCATTTCATATGACATAAGATTAGTATCCAAATATATATATATATATATATATATATATATATATATATATAGAATTAAAAAGAAGAAATATAAATAAAATGGCAAATAATTAAGACATATGTTCCTCAAAGGCAAAAATAGAAATGGTCAATAAAGAAGTGTGCTTAATGTGCTCAGTATCTTTAGTCATTAGATATACGCAAATCAAAACTACATGGAGATTTCATCTCACTCCACTGAGCAAGCCTTTTATATTTTTACTTATTGTTTGTTTTTAAATTTCTTTTTGGTACTAGCCATTTGAATTTTGTTTTAAATTTTTTTAAAACATTTGGCAGAATCTTTGTATCTTGCTAAGTTGTTTAGACTTGTCTCAAAATGGTGAATATTTTGCCTCAATATCAATTGCTGGAATTACAGGAATGTGCTACCAGCCCAGATTTCAAAGATTTTTATTACAAAAGCAAGGAAGAGAGAAATGAATGAAAAAAGAAAGGAAAGAGAGAAGAAAGGAAGGAAGGAAGGAAGGCGAGAAGGTAAGGGGGAAGAAAGGAGGAAGAGAATGGGAAGAAACAGGAAGAGAAGGAGAAGAAAGAGAAAGAAAAAAGAAGATAAGAAGGAAGAAAAGAAAGAAAAAGAAAGAGAAAGAAAGAAAGAAAGACAGACAAATGGAAAGAGAGAAGGAAAAAAGAAAGAGGAAAATGTTGGCAAGGACATTTGTGAAAAGGAGCCCTTATACACTGTTTTTGGAAATGTAATGGTTAATATACCACTTTGAAAAACAGTGTGGATATTCTTTTTGAAACACTGAAATGAAAGATACGTGACCCAGCTCTTCCACTCTCAAATGTATATATCCAGAGAAAATAAAGGCAGCATTCGAACAACACACCTGCATAGCCATGTTCACCGTGCCACTATCCACAAAAGTAAAGGTGTGGAATGCTAGACAACAGGTGAAAGGACGAGAACAATGCCCGTGTGTTTCGTGGTGTACATACAAAATGACGATTATTCAGTCATAGCAAAAGTGAAATCCTGTATTTTGAAGGAAAATGAGTGGAACCCGGGAGCTTGAGTCATATTTATTTTACATAATTATTTTACATAAGTAAAATAAACTGGACACAGAAAGATAATATTATGTTTTCTCTCATAAGCAGAAACTTTAAAAAAGATATATGAGAAACACTACTAGGGATAGGAAAGGGAGAGAAAAGAGAATGAAAGTAAGGTAAGAGAGGTGAAAGTGGGAGAGAGAAAGGAAAGGGAGAGAGGACATAACTGAAGCATGATGCTGGCCCATGGAAATACCTCAGCAAAGCCCAATAACTTGTACAATTAATACATTACTAACTATAATAAAAATAAAAGATAAATTTAGAAATAACAAAGACGCACACTAATAGAACAAATTAGAGTTTAGAAGTCAATTCATGCATCTGTCAACTGATATTTGATAGAAATGTGAAAAGTATGCACAGGAAAAAGGACAGTCTACTCGATAAATAGTCCTGGGAAAACTGTGTAGTCACTTATAAGAAAAGTAGACTCCTGTCTCTTACCACTTACAAAAATCAACTCCAAGTGGATAAAGGCTTAAATACAAGCCCTGAAACCATGAAACTGTTAGAGTGAAAAATGAAACAGGGCAGAATGGTTTAGGACATTAAAGTGAGCAAAAAAAAATTTCTTTTGGAGGGGGAGGAACTTCCAGAAGCACAGTAAATGAAGAAAAATAAACAAATTGGCTTAAAATAAAATTTTTACATTCAAAAGGAAATAATGAAGTGCTAAGATATCCTACAGAATTTCAGAAAATACCAGTAAATAACAATGATGTATTATAGTTGTATAGTGTACATTTAAATTAAAATATCATAGCAAAGGACACATTGCCATTTCTGTCTCTCAAAATGCTCTTCCCTCACTTTAGATTTACTTATCTCATAGTTCTTGCCATTTTCTTTTTTGAAATTTTATTGGTACATTTTCAGTACGGTAATAATTACACTCATATGTGGAGTCAGTACATGTATATAGCACATCACTCCTTCATTTCCTTCTCCTCTCTCCTTCTATCTCTTGCTCCTCTTCCCTCCCACGTGAGATATGTAAATTATCTTTCATTTGACACTACGATTCACTTATATTCATATAAATACAATTTATTTATATGATTTATTATTTTATGTCTCATATAAGAAAAGCCATGTGATATTTATGCTTGTTTGCCTGATTTATTTCACTTAAAAGTATGGTCTCATTCACTTTCCTACAGATGACTCACTTATTCTTCTTTATGGCAGAATAATGCTTCATTGTTCTGAAGCAGTTCAGAATGTCCTTTTTTAGTGAGTGTATTAATTGCAGTGTCATAGTTGCTGTCGTGGTTTATGTCAGTGGCCATCAAGCCTCTTGCAATCATGTATTTGTGATTGGTTCATTGTCGACCGCTTGGATTGTTGGTGTGAGTGCTACACCCACCTAGGGGTACAGCCAGGATATCACATAAAGGCAGAAAGGAGGTATGCAGCACTCTGCTGGTTTCCACATTGTTGTTTGCAGCTGCCATGAACTGCAGCCCCGCATGCCAATGTGCCTTGGAGCCAACTGGCTCCATCTTTGGGGGTCAGATATTTTGACCTAGAAATGAGTAAAAAGTAACTAAGGCAGTTGCCATGATGTCTAGAATCTGCTGAAAATGTGAACTTTTCAGTCATTTTGATTTTTAAGAAGACTCAGGTTTTGCAGTGGGCCAGATTTCATGAAGAAAGTGGCTGAGCAAAGCTGTAATATTTTACTGTCTTTGTGTTGATGGCACTGGGCAGCAGCAGGCATCATCTTTTCATTCATCGTCATAAGACACCTTGAAAGCAAAGCTTGTAGAATCGCTGTAGAAAAATGAGAGTAATGGACATGTGGGTTCAAAGTGAGGGCCATATGTTGAGGGAAATTAGTGACAATGTGTCTTTTACTTTTAGTAAACACTTCATATTAAATATTCACATATTTTTCAATCATCCCGGGTATGTTTAACAAGGAATCAGTATCTCAAGTGCATAAGGAACTTCAAAAACACAACAGCAACACAATATAAGTACATTTAAAATTGAACTATATAGTTAAAGGATGTTTCTCAGAGGAAGAGATAAATGTGGCCGCAAGTGTATGAAAATTTTAGTAATGTGCAAGACAAAACTATAAAATTATATCATCTTATGTTTGATAAGAAAGGTTATTAACAGGGTGATTAAAGACAGCAAGTTTTAGGGCAAATGTGGAGTAAATGGAACTTTTGCATAATTCTAATGTGAAGGTAGACTTGTATAGGCACCATGAAAATCAGTGTAGAAATTCCTCAAAAACTTAAAAATAGAACTACAAAATGACCCAACAACCAAACTACAGGGTGTGCAGTCCAAAAGCAATTTACAAAAGTGTATCAAAGAGACATCTGCACTCCCATGTTCATTTCAGCATTATTCACAGTAATTGAAAAAGGAAACTACTTACGAATCCCATAATCAAAGAACAGATAGAAAATATGGTGCAATGGAGTACTAGTCAATACTGAATTAAAGGGATTCAGTCATTTGTAACAAGATAGACAGAATAAAGTTCATTTTGTTACACAAAGTTAAATAACTCAAGCCAGAAAGACAAGCACTGCATGTATTTAGTCATATGTGCAGTCCAAAAATATCCATCTCCTGAAAGATGAGGGTAGAATGGTGGTAATGATAAGATAGGAAGCCAGAGAGTGGAATGGATGGGGAAAGTTGGTCAGTGAGTACTAACTTACAGTTAGATATGAGTAAAAATCTCTAGCGTGCTTTGCGTAGTAGGGCAACTACAGATAAGATAAGTTTACCCTGTATTGCAAAAAGTTGTGGAAAGATTTCGAATTTTCGCTATTAAGGTGTGGTAAATGTTTAGGGTGATAAAAAAACTAATTTATTTACAAATTACACAATGTATACATCTATTAAAACATCACATGATGTCCATTAGTATGTATTTTATGTCTATGTGTGTCAATTAAAAAAATTTAAATTTTAAAAAGTAAAAGAAAAGCCTTGCCTGTGTAACAAAATTATCACCAAATTTGATGTTATAAAAATATATTGTGCCTATAGTGAGTTTGTGAGGAATTTGAATGAGTCACAGTTGGACAGTGTGATCATTTGTATTTAGATGTTCCCCCAAAGCCTCATGCAGTCATGGAAGGTGGGCTTTGGAGACAGCTGAGTCTAGCGTTGTGATTGGCTCATTGTCTAGTGCTGAGATTGGTGGTGTGAGCGCTGCTCTTGCCCGGGGGTGGCTATGTGACATACAATATAAGTGAGGGAGGAAGGTATGCTTTCTCTCTTTTGTCCCTTTTGCTCTAGTCACTCCTGATATCTGTCACAGCCACCACGAAGGTTGACCCTATCTTGGATCCAGCTGAAATGGACTGAAACTTCTAAAAACTGTAAACTTTTCCCTCTAAAACTGTAAACCTTTTCTTCTCTAATTTTGAGTTTTGGGTATTTTGTCTCAGCAGTGAGAGAAAAGTACCAAGACAGGTGGTGTGTCCTCCCTGCACACAGTTGTGTGTATGACTGGAAGAATCGAAGTTTGAGGGTTGAGCTGACGTAAAAACATGTTTGATTATAACTTGAGAAGTTGTATCTCCTGAGTCATCTTTCCAAATCACTTCTTCAGAATATGATAGCTGAGTTCACAGGATCATTGACTCATGTGTAAAAGAAGTGCAGGTGAAATCTGTATTTCATTTTATTCTTGCTATATCACTTCTGCTACATTGAATTCATTGAGGCTACTCCTAAATCTTACCCAGTTTTCCCTAGCAAGGAAACTATCCTAACTTTTTAAGGGAAGCATCAATACGCAGCATATTTTCGAATAGCATTTGAGATCTGTGGAACTGTGGACTGAACTTAGTATCTCACATATATGAGGCAAGCATTTACAATCTATAACATTTTATAAACTGTTCTGAAATCACCAAATTTATCAATTTGCCACATTGATGCTGTGACTTTTAGATTCATGGTGCAAACTTCATCTTCTTAAAGGTATGAGAAGTCAGGAACGATGGAGGGAATTCCCAAAAGTTGATATAGAAAACATACAATCATATGCTGTTGACTAGACGTTAGTCACATTTTCACATGTAGCTTTAAAATTAATGGGGAAATTTACTAATTTGGTGGGCATTTTATCCTGGCAAAAATAAAATGCATGATAAAGGAAATATCTAGCAATCTCTAATTTCTCGAGAGTAAAATTTGAGCTATATGATAATTGCATTCTGTTACATAAAATTCCAAATAAAATTACTACACTTTATTCAATAGCTTTACTTGTTCCAGCCACTAAATTGAAGACATCAACGTTACAGACATATCTCTTCTATTATAATGTGTAGATACAAGAAAATAATGATATTCATCATTTTGAAACGATTCTTTCAGAGAGCCAATTATACTGGCTACTAACTTGATTTTTCACCGCTTTAAAATTCTGCTTTTTTGATTTACTTGACATCTAGTCAAATCATTGTGAAAGTAAGGCATGTTGACAGCTGTTCAGGTCAAATTTGAAAGATCAATTTGAAATGAAAGGATTAAAGAAACAAGTTCACTGTCAAACATTTTTGTTAAGGCTTGGAAATGCCACCACTGATTATGATCAGAGATAAAATTTATTTGCTTTTTTCAAATAAAGACGTTTTAAAGTATAGTTTTCTTGGCAATCAAAAATGTATAGTACTCGAACAATAAAACACTCTCACCTCCTTACCCCTGAAAAGGACACACAGATTAATTGTGAGCAACATTGTGTCTTTGTTTTCACTATACAGTACCATTCAACCTATGTTCTTTGTAAGCTTATTTCCTCAACTTGTTACACTAAAAATATAAAAATGAAGTTTTGATACTTCATGGATTCACAGAACTTTTAATATCTAATATATATAATAAATATCCAATAAGATATAGATGTTTTAGCTTTTGAGACTGCTTATAGAATTTCTTTATTACACAGTATCTTGAAAAAATATCCTTTAAACCTGTGTCTTGAGAAAAAAGAAGATTTTTTCTATCTTAATCTCCTCAGATTTAAGAATAAAACCAATCACATGCATCTATGTTCATACTCAAAAGTGAATTGCTCATACATGTATTAAATGGAAGATGCTAATTAACCACTGACAATTCACAGATCTAACTGAAATGGATATTTTACCTCCATCAATAAATTATCAAAGAAGTAGAAGTGGCACATAGGTGGAAATATTACATATTATGAAGAGAGTACATATTATGTAAAAAAAATGCAGTGCACACAGTGATCATGAGGTCTGATATTTTGCCAAAACAGAAGGGTTTGGAAAATGTACTGCATGCTACTTAGCAGAGACCATGTTTTATTTGAGTTTTGGGGAATCAGCAGAAGACTAGTGGTTGATATAGTGAAGTTATAGGTATGGAGCAGATGTATTAGAATCAAGAGCAATAGCATAGAGTTGTAAAACTTTGTGTGACATGCATGATGAGAAAAAATAGAAACCAAACCTGGAGTCACATCTGGAGGAGTCTAAATATAAATGAAAGAAGCCACAATTTTATCCTGTCTAATGTTGGTGAATAAATCCAGGATGATATTGATTGTCAGTGGAATTGTTTTCACTTTTGAAGATAATTCTAGTCAGATATTACAATGAAGATATTTCTACATATTTTTGATTATGTAAGCAATAGAAAAATTGGTTCATTCAATCTTTGTAATATCTAGAAAAAAACAGGCTTCAGATTAAACATATTGAAAAAATACTAAGAACTGTAATACAACTGGGATAATAAAGAACACTCCTCTGATAATATTAGTCAAGCCCAGTCAGAGACAGAATGACCTAACACTGAAAATAGTTCTGTTTTCTGCTACAGTCCCTTAGAGTAAAACAGACACTTTGGCTCACTTCAGAACTGGAGTCCTGCATGTGAGTGTGTGATGGATGAAATCCAGATCCTGTTTCTCAATACTAGTCACATTAAGACCAGGGGACAATGAAATATGGATTTGGATTCCACTTCCTGCAGGAGGAACTTACATTGTAAGATCTGAAAGTGCAAAAAAGAGAAAATAATTCAAACTACTGACACAGGCAATAATAAATGCTATTTAGCACAATAGGGAGCCATTAAGATAAAAACTAGAAAAACTGCTGGCCAGGGCCAGCAAGGGAGTGTCTGTGTGCTTCATAAGGTGAAGAAGGGAAAGTTTGTGAAGCACTTGGCATGGAAAACAGCCAGAATATTATGACTGATGTATGTTGGACTATGATTTTGTGTATTGATTTTAAAATCCATGTGACAGTAACTGTCACCCAAATAAGGGACACAGAGGATCGCAGCCTATTACTAATAATTTCAAGGTGGGGAATTAAAAACAACTGCATTTTTAGAACATGATAGCTCATAATAGCTCTCTCTATTATAATGAGACTAGCTTAGCCGTGAATGTCTACTCCCATATGTCCAGTAGAAAAACTGATCTGCAAGTTTGACATTCAGTAGAACACTCAGGTGTAATAGAAGAGATTTAAAACCACAAAATTATGAGTGGAAGTTAAAACTTTAAAAATGAATGTGAAATCTCAATGAATGTGAAACAAACAATCACAGCTATCATGAGAAATAACATCGTGGATTCTTTTTCTTTACATGGCACAGCCACCAGCTCAGACGGACACGGGGCTAATCAACTCATGGTCATGCTATAGTTTCCTGTTGTTATCAGAAATGTCCATGAATTTAGTAGCTTAAGGCAATACAAACTTGTGTTCTTGTGCTGCTGAGGAGAAGTCAACCAGAATCACACTAGGCTAAAAGGAAGATGCCAGCAAAGTTATGTTTCTTTTCAGGCTGGTATGCAGAATTTGTTCCTTGACCTTTCTAAACATGAGAAGCTGTTACATGTTTTAAAAAAATCTACTACTTTCCTCCTTTTCAAAGTCAGCAGAGTAGTATCTATAATTCATTCAATTCTGACTCTTTTGTATCTTACACTTGCAAAGATCATTCTGATTACAATCTTCCTACTAGGATAATTAAGATAATCTAATTTTGATATCATCCGATAAGAATTTACTAATTGCACCTGCAATTTTAGTTATCCTTTGGAATATTTTCACAACATTTGCGAGTTCAAGGACTTAGCATGGACATTGTGAGGGACTATGAGGATATTATTCTGCCAACCAAATGGCAACACATTTTAATATTTGGATAGTATATTACTTTCTACTTTTCATGGAGCATTTTATATTTCCTAGCTTGCCTTGACTTTTTCTCTGCTTGAAGTGTCTAGAGTAGAGTCTCTATTTCCCTCTGGATATTGACTGAAATAAATAATTGAGCTCTGGATTTATCTAGTCTAAGATTTTTCCAGGGACAGTGACAGTTGGAACAAAACCCTGATGTTTGAGAACATGGATTGTGCAAATTTCTGGGAAAGGGAGGTGTAAGGCGGGCAAAAGCACAGGAAAGACTGGAGAAATGTGGGAGAATTTGATCATATCAGTGATTTAGTTAAAAGTGAGTCAATTCAAATTTCTTTTAAAAGGATCACTCCGATTATGTGGGGCCTAAACTATAGTTCAGTTCTATGTGGAGTGTTTTAAACCTCACCATTTCTCCATCCACACTCTAACAGTAAGGTACAGCATTGTGTTTAGGTAACTGAACTTACTCTGACCTTGACAGTCTTTTCGATTCCTGTATCAAAATTCTTTTAATATTTTATGTGTTTTGATTTTCTAAGCACTCTTCTGGCTACTAAACTTCAACACAAGAAAAGGAATAGTAAGTCCCGTGTCTTATTTTTATATGTGCAGCTAAGTTATGTGGTAAAAAATAGCTTCAAGTTGATTTATTTCTTGGCTTTTTTTCATTCTTTATGACTTACTAGGAGAAAAGCAACACGCTAAAGAAATGTAAGTAAACCCCTCAAAAGAGACAATGAGTGCTATGTACTCTATCCAAGTGTCAAAATTGCTTTTTTAGGCATTCATAGTAGAGTTAGAGAGATAAATTCAGCTAAAAACTTTAAAATTCCATATATCTTTAAAAATATATTACTGCTATTATGTCTTGTCAAAAATTTTGTCAACAAAAATTCAGAGTAGTAGATTTTATTTCTTCCAAAATACTTTGCTTATACAGTCACTAAAATTCAATTTATATTTCTTAGAAAAATGCTTTTGATAAATCTTTGTAGGAAAATATGAATTCTCACCTGAAAGTAAAGCTATTAGAGTTACATTTTATCTCTTTCCTCATTTTTGCTACTCCAATTTACTTAAATTATGGCATAGAGATGCAATTAAATAAACACATTCTACAACTTCCATCTCTCCTACATGGTTAATAAGAATACCCATTAATTTTTACATTGTGCTTTAAAGTGAAAAATTATATTGGGATAATCCCAATATAATTTTCACTTCTGCATAATGCAGAGGATGTATTATGAAAGAAAAGATAACAGAAAGACAGATAAGATCACAGAAAGATAAGATAAACTTTTGCTCAAAGACCATGGTCCTGATTCATAGAGTGGGGGCACTGGTACTTATGGTGTAAGGTATCCCGAATTTATTAAAAGAGTTAGAAAGGTAGGTAATATTGAAACAAAAAGTTACACACTAGACATGATGGCCCAAGCCTGTAAACCTCACTACATGAACACTCAGGCAGGGAGATAGAATGTTTAGGGCCAAACTGAACAGTTTAGTGAGATCATGCCTTAAAATAAAATCCTGCAAATGTAATTTAGTGGGAAGTAATTCGTATACTATATATGAGGCCCTTGGTTCAATTCTCAACACCTCAGAAAATATTTGCATGAAGATAATATCTGCACTGCTTAAATTTCATTGTTTAATTTTACATACAAATGACAAAAATAGTATATTCCATTTAGTCTGGAAAAGTCACAATTACTACTATGGTGGTATATTTCATTTTCATTAAACTGAATAAACTGATAAAATATAAATTTCATTTCAGTCTTCTAAAATCCTGTTGTTACAGGCTACTGAGTTAATTAGAAATATTATAGGTAGTAAGACAGGGCTGGCCCCCTCAAGAAGACAGTGCAAAAACTTTGCAAACCTGGAGGAAGCAAACACCTACCACTGTGAGCAAAATCTCAAGAAAAAAGGCAGAGCACAAACACTCACTTACTAGGGATTTATAGTCTAAATAATTCCCTGTTACACTGAGGAAGTCAGAAGTAACCATCCCAAACCCCCATAGGAAGAGTCACTGCTGTTACACACACTCTCTTGCTACATGACTTGCTCCTTCATTTATTCCTGATTTAATCAATGATACTTGAGGAATTAATCTTATTGACTGATCACAGTTCTTTCCCACCTCATGCCTACCTTGTGAGCTCTCATTTTTCCCTACCTTGGATCAATTTCAACTTGTAAATTTACTCTATAAAAGTCCCTAGAAAAGGAAGCCCTTGGCAACCCACTCAGGACCCTTTCTGTCTCTCTTTTAGACAGAAACTTTCTTTCAATAAATACATTCTGCTCTTAACCTCCATTGTTCCTAAAATCCATTCTTCAATTTTAGAGAACATGAACTCTTATCTGGCATCTAGTAGATCACAGTGACTTAAAATTTACTTATAACTCAATGGCTAGAGTTTTATCCATTTGTGTTATTCCTTTTTTTTCCTTTTTTTTCTGTTATTAATATTCTTGAATTTCTTTTTTGAGTGAAGATTGTAAGCCTAGACGTTATGATTGATACATTGTTCCACTTGAGAAGTTTAAAACTTTTAATCAAGAGATTCAGCAGAGAGCCAGAATCTTTCCTTTGTGACTATTCTTATCTTATGCAAGAGGAGGGCACAGAGATCTTGTGAATGCTGCACATGCCCTGTGGGAGTGGCATGTGTACAGCATAAGAGAAAAGAGACTTGTTCCCCCATTTTTCTCTGGCTTTTTCCTTAAGTGTTGTTACCCTAGTGCCCTGACAGCCTGCCTTAGCTCCAACTGATTATGGTCTGAAATCTCCACAAACAGTGAACTAAATAAACCTTTCCTTCCTTCATTTTGGGAGTTGGGTGTTTTCCAAGAGAGAGGGAAGCCTGGCTACTGCTCCAGCAGGCAGCAGATCTTGGAAACACCCACATGCTGCTGTTTTTAGGTATATAGAGCATGTATAAGTTTTGAGCCCCTTCTCCTTGATTTCGCAAAGCCTATGGGGCCAAGAATTGTACCCCTGAGAAGGCAATGTGTGAAGCTGTGAGTGTAAAGCCAAAGGTGTAATGGAGAACCCAGAAGTTTTGAAAAGACAGATGTGTAGATCATCTATGGAAAGCTGCAAGGACTGAGCAAAGCAAGCCGAAGAGATAAGCCATGGGAGCTAAAATCACTAAAAGTGCAGTAAGAGTGGAAATGCAAAACACATTTGAAGTTCACAGTTTGCCACAGATTGCTTCAAATGCTGGACAAGCAAACCTAGGACTTAATATTTGCTCTGCTGAATTTTGGATTTGCTTTAGTCCTAATCCTTTGTATCCTTGTTTGTACCTGGAATGGGAATGCTTATCTTGTGCCATTGCATGTTGGAAATGTTTAACTTTCTTTTCATTTGTACAGGGGCTTGCAGCTAAGGTTTTACTTACATCTCAGAGAAGACTTTGGACTTGAACTTGACAGCAATACTGAAACTGTTAGGACTTTGGAAACCCTTGCAGATGGACTAAATGCATTTTTCATAAGGGGATGTGTATGACTCTTTGGGGGTCCAAGGACAAAATGTTATGTTTCTAATGTAATATGATGTTGATAGATTTAATGCTGGTTGTTAAGGATTATTAAATTATGTTATAATGTTCAGGTTGTAAAATGTTACGAATAAACATAACTTTGTATCTGGAGGCCAATTTAAAGAAATACGTCTAGTTGCCAAGTTGACAAGGGGTGGAAGGTTACAGTTGATACATTATGTCAGCTTAAGAAGTTTAGACATTTAAGTAAGAGACTCAGCAGGGAGCCAGGATTCTTTGTAAATATCCTCATCCTGTGCAAGAGGAGGGCACAGAGATTTTATGAGTGCTACACTGGCCCTGAGTTGGGGATACGGTAGGGTGGTGGTGGTGGTGGTCTAAGTATGTTATTAGGGAGGAGAAGAGGCTTGTTCTCTCCTTTTGCTCTGGCTGCTCCCTTAAAGTGTTGTCCCAGTGCCATGCCACCTTGCCTTGGAGCCAGCTGATTATGGACTGAAATCTCCATAAACAGTAAGCTACATAAACCTTTCCTTCCTTCATTTTGAGTTTGGGATATTTTATCCCAGCAACAAGAGAGAAATAAGCAAGACACTAGACAACATAAGCAATTAAATCTAAAAAACACCTAAGTCTCTTTAATGTACGGTATATCATTGTTATCATACAGTAATTCTTAAAAAGATATCTTTCTTAACTTCAAAAGTGTCATTTTTATTATTCAGTCAAAAATCATTTTACCACTTTTGAGAAAAAATATGTTTTCAAATATATTTAAAGTGATAAAATGAAAATGAGAATAAATTAAACAATATTTAAGTAGTTTTAGAATATAAGCCATCAGCTTAGTAAGCATCCCTATTAATGTCAGTGTCTATAAAACCTGCGGATACAATTTTTTCTTAATAGCTCTCATAAATTGAGAGCCTAGAATACCTGTAAACTGAATCAGCACAAGTTGGTAACAATATTTCAGAGCGTAGAAAAGTGATTTATAGTCCTTAGGGAACCTAGTACCAACTGGTAAAAGAATCCCCGGGATCAAGGGAATATGTGTCCCTGAGACTATTTCTACCCATTTAAAGCACAATCTAGAAAGTCAGGATGTTAGATTTCGTGTATCTCTCCAACGGATCCTGGCTAATGAGATTGGAAAACTGATCTAGTATCATACATAGTCCAAAATCTAGGATATGTCAATGAGAAGCTTTTTGTTACTGTGAGTTTGTGGTTAAACAGAATTGGAAAATGCAGTTAGAGGGTCAAAACACTGCAATGGAGCTCTCAAAGTTCTGACCACTGAGGGATGTAGCTGTGCCTTCTAAAATTAGATGTGGCTTGTCAGCTCCTTCTACCTTGAGAAGCTTAAAAGTGCAAGGCAGAGGGTAGGCTGCTAGTGGCCACTGATCAAAGATAAGATATTTGCAGACAAATGGATTTGGGGCTCAAATCTGCCATTAGGTTTAGGAGTTGATTCTATATGCGATATAATCAAGATAACTTTACGGCCATCTCCTGTTATCACAAACTTAAAGGAGAAGGTTGTTCCAACAACCTAGAAAAAAATTATTGTTTTAATAAATTCCCAAAATTTAATTGTGCCTTTTCATTTTAAGCAAATCTTTCAGATAAAGCAGAGCTTCAATTTGATAATTAGGTATAGTTTTGGACATATTATTCATCATTTTTCCTATCCTTTCTTATTAAGCAATATGTATGTTGACATTTGTATGATTATTTTTACACTAACAAGATTTTATAATATTTACAACTTTCTCTTACATACTTTATCAAATACAGTGTGGTTCAATGTGGGCATTACTTTCATTACAATGTAATCCTGCTCAAATAGCACACTAATGAAGAATGCACAGTTTCTATACAACCATTTCACATTGAATCATAAAGGCTGCATATCAGAGGTGGCTCCTAGAAGCATTTTTTAATCTAAATTTGCTCAACAATAGTCTAGGTTTGCAGGAACAACATAAAAAATATCAGAACAGATTTTTATTGCTGAAAATAATAACGAATCATAACAAATATTTCAAACATGTTCAATTTGACCAATTTAAATTTATTCCAGGGACCACAGATTTAGCTCACTGCCATAAGCATCTGCCTGGTAAGCATGAGGTCATGAGGTCCTGAGTTTGATCCCTGGTGCAAAAAAAGAAAAAAAAAAAAATTCCAGTTTGTGAGATAGCTATTTTCTGATAAATTTCTCACACAAGGACAAGTAAAATATAAAAACAAGGTGACTCAGGACATCCTACAGAGATGACACTCTGCTTGAAATGACACTCTGCTTTAAAATGTCCTGTATCCAACCATTAGTTTATGTAGATTTGAGATGCCAACTCTAGCAGTAATAAAGTCCTGTCTGCCTCCCAGAGACTGAAAATCAGAGCACTTGCAGGGATTGAGCTAAGGTTTATTTAAGCTAGTGATATGAACTGTTTGGAAAGTTATGAGTTTGTTGCTAACAAACATATAAGTCTTAAATGTCTGCGTGGTTGGTAGAAAATTTATTTGGAGAGAGGATTTTATTATATTCTGTATTCTGTGAGTTGATTTCAAACCACCTCAAACAGTTTTGAAAATGTAGTGCAATGGCACAGTCATTTTGAAATGCAAATTTATTCGATAACATTTCCATAGTTTCTTCTTCAGATGAAGCAAAACAAAAATACAAAGGCACTTTAGCAAGGATAACTGACTGTGTTAGAGAATATGGCCCTGATAGTATCGTACAGCATGTTTCAGAGAAAGACTTTCCATATACATTTATATGACTATGAGGGGAAAATTACATATTTAGCATCCACTTTTACGAGTTTTAAATTTCAGACTTGCTACCATTCCACTTTATTCTGCCAAGTAAATCAGAGTCATCTCAATTTCTGGGCTTCTCCAGAGTTCGTAATCCATGAGCAGTCTCTACAAAGTGCTCTGCAGCTTTACCCCAAGAGAAAATCAAACACTAGTGTCAAAACCAGGTGCCACAGGGAGTTACCTTCTGGGCTACAATCGTTTTCAGCTTGCATTTCTATATAAGAAGCCTGAGACACTGACAACATTTATCCACCTTTCCAGTATACGGAAACAGGACCTTCGGCCCCTGCTTTAAACGGTTCATACCTTGGGAGCAATGAAAGTTTTTCATCCATTCTTCTAATTTTTAAAGTTCCAGACATATTCCTCATTTTAAATGTAGTTTTTCAATCTTATTTTCTAAAGAAATGGTTGCCAAAGTAATTTTTATTGCACTAAATTCTCCACACAGATCACTCTAAACCCCACTTTTACAATTTTTATGTAAGGAATTGTTATTATTATTTCCATCTTAGATTCTTTCATATTTTTATTATTTTAATTGTACATATTTTAGATTAAAGTGTGGAGTTTTGATACATATTTACAATGTCCAATGACCATATCAAGGTACTTAGCTTTTTGTCTCTTACCTTTTTACGTACTAAACTTATTTGCAATTTACTCTCCTTTCTCACACAATTGGCCTCCTTTTCCCTTTCATCTTCTTTTACCCCACTGGGCAAATATCTTTGCTTCTGTCATCTTCCCTAATATTTTGATCTAGAAACCTCTTCATTCGATATGAAATATCCCAGCTTAATAAACATCATTTCATTTTTCTTAAATTTCAGTCTTTACAGTTATATAATCTGCTAAGCATTTCTTTGGTAAGATTTCTGTGATTGTATTGATTTATAGATTATATTGATCAATATTATTAATTAAATGTTGATTTATTTGAATTTAACTGATCTATTTTCTAATGGAAAATATGTTTCCAAAGATATTCAGATTTAAATTTTATTCCTTACTGACTATACATTTCCTAAAATGTATAATGATATCTATGAAAATATTGGTAGAATCAAAGTTTGAGCACCTTCCCACAAACTGGTATTAAAATTTAAGATTAATGTATTTTAGAGAGAATTAGTATTATATAGAAATCATGCCAATGGATTCAAGATGAGAAATAGACTAAACCATTTTTGGGGTGGGGAGGTAACCAGGAATTGAACTCAGTAGTTCACACTTGCCGGACAGGAACTGCACCACTGAGCTAAATCTCCAGCCCCAGATCAAACCTTTTATAGTAAAAGAATTTTTTAATAATAGGTGACAATTCAGTGAATGGAGGAAGATAATATGTTGCCTACTTCAGTTTTAGATTTATAAAAAAAGATTTTATAAGGACTAAAAATATAAATGCAAAAAAATACAAGAATAATCTGTAATATAACTTACAAAAATACTTGTGTGTAGTTTGGATGGCAAATATTTATTGACCAACAAACAAAAACTGTGAATCCCAAAGAAAAATATTAAAATATATATATTTTTAAGACTCTGTCCTGAAAAACATACTCTTAAGGAAGAAAACATCTAAATATAAAATAGAAAAATTAGTATACTGCATTGCAATTTGTTAAATAAAGTAAAAAGAGGAGAAAATGGGCAAAACATGTGAACAAGTACTTCATAAAAGAAAAACAAATAACTTGTATGCCATCTAAACATACAAAAGATGGTTACCTTTTCCAGTGTTTCAAATAGTGTGAATTCACTTCCTCACAGCACAGTACTACAAAGCCACCAAAAAGTTGATGAAAAGAATGTGGGGCAAGTAGGATACAGATTCATGCAGTGGTCAGTGACACAGATGCAATGTGAGAAATGTGCTTTCAGGTGCTTTTTCACCGTGCAATGATCACAGGATGTATTTATACATATATAGATAGTGTATGCCAGTCACTCAATGTGTTGCCTTCATGTCATCAGGAGACCTGTAAACATGAAGTGAATGAGGATAGAATTTTCCAGGTTCATTTTAATCTCATAGGACCACCGTTACCTATGAATTTTATTGCTGAGCAGATATGGTTTGCAGGACGTCTGTACTGCCAGTGAATGGAAATTGATAAATACATTGGAAAATTGTTTACAAATACTTCTTAAATATAATTATTTGCATACCTGTGGTGCAATTCCAATCTTATTTGTCTTCAAATATATACTCACATAAGGCATCTACAGCCTGTATATAGTTTCACTATAATATTTGTAACATATTAGGCATGACCTGAATATTTCCCAATAGAAGGAGAAATTACTTGTAGTGTTTGAAAAATGAATGTGCCTCAATAAAATGAATGCACCCAATAAAAGTGAATGTACTTCAATACAATGACAATTGAGATGTAGTTATATGTAAAACCATACATACATATGTAAAACCATACATATCTCAAAAAGAAAATATTAAGCAAATATAGTACATTTTCAGACTTGGAAATTTATAGGTATATCTGTAGAGATAGAAGATAATGTAGAATTTACTTTTTGAAAGAATAATGCATAGTGACTTTAAAGTTCTGAGATCAAACTAACTTTCTGTTCTTTCTTTTCTTAGGGTCTCAGTCACTAAATTGTCCCAGCTAAGTTCAAGCTTGTAATACTCCTGCATCAGCCTCGAACACTGCTGGAATTACAGTCATGGAACACCATGCCCAGCGATGTTTTATTTCTTGATCTGAATTTTAGTCATATCAGTATGTTCATTTTGAGAAACACTTTGATTTATGTTTTGTCCACTTACACATGTAAGTTATTATCACTAAAATATACTTACTAATATTAGCCAGTATAACAATTATTTGAAAGAAATTCATGCTTTTTGTGTTATTTAATTAAATGGAAAACGCAAGAATGTATTCTGAACTAAGGTTACTAACAATACTTAAAAATATATTTAGTATTCATATTAAATTAAATCATAGTTACAGCAAAGGAAGAAAAATGTCAAGAAATCTACTATCAACAATAGTGAAGATCAAATATTATAGAAATATTTGTCTTTATATAATTATATAACAGTAAAGCTGAAAAAGGAAAATACTGCTCAGTCCTAAGAAGGAATTAAGTTTTGTCACTGGCAATAGGATGAGTGGAAACGGACAACAATATATTAAGCAAAATATGCTTGGCACAGAAAAACAAGCAAATACTTTTTGATCGCATTCATAAGTGAATTCTGAAAAACTGAATCTCATCACTGTTGAGAGTTGAATGCTGTTTACAGGAGCCTGGGGAAAATAGGCTTGGGCATAGTTCATCAGCAGGAGATAAGATACACTTACAAAAAATGTCGTGAGGTGATATTGGACAGTATTATGATTTTAGACAACAAATAGTATTTTACATTCCACATTCAAAGAAAACTAAAAGCAAAGATTTTGAACATTTTTATCACAAAGAAATTATATGCTTGGTGATACAAGATTAGTAAGTTTAACCTGATACGGATATTGCACAATGTATACATGTATCAAAACATCATGTGATTCCCATATGAACAAGTTTTAGGCTTTTTTTTTTCTTTGTTTGTCTTTTCCCTTTTTTATTGGTTCCGGGGGTCGAACTCATGACTGCCTGCTTGCAAGGCAGGCGCTTATGCTGCTGAGCTAAATCCCCAGCCCCAAGCTTTAGGCTTTTATATACTCATATAAAAACTTTTACCGTTCAATCAAGTTATTTGATAATCCTAAATTGGGTGCTCCTCACAAAATACTGCTCTAGATAAAAACTACTTCATATGTAAAATATTTCATATCCTACTTTCTCTGAGCTAAGAGAATTTGTGTGAGATTAGTCTTCATATTATCTTCAGTTATTTTCAAATTCTTACATTGCCTGTATAGTAATATATTTCACATATATTTACTCTATGTGCAGAGGAGGAGCTGGGCAGATCTGGGGTGCCCTCACTGGCCTCTCTGCGTGTCTGGAGGACTCTGGATATCTCCTCCCAGACTGTTGGAGTTCCCCCAGGCTTCCAGGTGCAGTGAAGGGGAGAGGTGGGTTCGAGGCTTCCACATCAGCCTCCCCATTCCGGTTACACTTGGAGAACTGCTGAGCTCCTGACAGGTGGGCGGGCCCACACTATCAGCCTAGCCCAGCCTGTTTTGCTGCCGCGCCTAGCCATCGGTGTGCAGAGGAGGAGCTGGGCAGATCTGGGGTGCCCTCATGGGCCTCTCCGTGTGTCTGGAGGACTGTGGATATCTCTGCAGGCAGGGAGGGACCACAGGTTCCTGAGGCACCACGGCCTTTGGTGAGTACCCTAACCCGGCTGCGATTGAAGAACTGTGGAGCTTCCAAGGAGCAGGTGGGCGCACAGTGTCCCTGAGGCCCAGCTTGTCTGGAACTGCGGAGTTCTGAGCAGGCAGAGGAGGGCCACTGGTTCTGTAGGCCTAATGGCTTGGGGTAGCGTGGCGCCAGAGTCTCAGTAGCTCCAAACATAGAAGGGGATTTTCAACAGATCCTGAGGAAGCTTTCAAATATTTACTCTATATGTAACATATGGTACCTATATAGTAATACATTTAACAAATCATGAAAGTGGTTAATAGAGGCCTTAATATAAACCAGGCACTCAATGAACAAAATAGATAATATCTCTGGATTCTAGTTTCGCAGGCAGAGATGAGCAATGAACAAACTCATATGTGAAACATTTATCGTGGAATATGATTAGAAGTAGTAATGTGAAAAAAGAGGGAAAAAGAAGGTGAATGGTAGGTTTCTATAAATACAGCATCTAAGAAAAAATTTATAAATAGGAAGTGTGGAAGCTGATCATGAGAATTTCTAAGAAAGTTTCAGAAAGATACGCAAGCCAGTACAAAGGCCCTGATGTAACAGTATGCTTACATAGAGTGTTTGGAAAACAGAAGGAAGCCAATTGAGAAGAAAAACAGTAAAAATAAAAAAAATAAAAATAAAAAAAAAAGAAAAGAAGCACCAAGAATGAGGCTCTTGGAGACAAAATAAGGCTACTTGGAGCCAAGCATAGTAGAGTCCTATGGGATTTCCTGGATTTTTTAACTTGTAATTGAAAATCACTGAAATGATTGAAGCAGCTACATAAAAATCTGTCTAGTGCAGTGAAAGTGAAGGTAACCATTGTTGATAACCTTGTACTCTGTTTTTACATCATGTGCTATGTCTATCCTTGGTTTTGACTGACAGCTTTGTTTTGCCATATTTGACTTTATTCTCTTCCAAAAAAAATAAGAAGAACTAAGGGGTAATAAAACCCAAAATGTGTAAATTTTGTTGTAAAAAGGAGAGGGAAAGAAAGTGCTCTAAGAGATACAACTGCAAGTGTGTTTAGGGGTGTTAAATAGCTGACCATATTAATGTTTTTGGTTGGATCATTGAACACAACTGTTTGCAGTCTCACTGTTTGAATGTCCACTTTGTATGCTTTGATATTGTGACTTGAGCAACTATCTCTAAGATGATAATGTGTAATCTATTAACTGGTGATTTCTTACTGGTTTTTTTTTTGTTTTTTTTTTTTTTTTTTTTTTTATTACTTGTACCCTTACACCGCTTTATTTTGTTTTGTTTTTTCTCTTTTTCCTTATAAGTAAAATTTAAAAAAAAAGTGAAGGGAGACAAGTTTGAAAAGGATCACAGTGCTCCAAGGGACAAAATCATAGTGTCTAAGCAAGGGGTGTATCAATTAAAGCAGTAAGAAGAGGTCAGATTGTGGATATATTGTGAAGTTTGAGCTGAATGGATTAGTTGACAATATGAGGAAAACAGTGTAATCATAGCTTGGGCTTTTAAGACTGGGAAGATTGTTGGAGAGATTTGTTTAAGAAAAAGGATGAGAAAATTTTTGTTAGGCATCCAATTACAGTATAGATAGCTGTTAAATGTTAAGTGTAAATTTTGAATGATTAGATACTGCATCAATTCAAAACTCAGGAAAGTGAACTATTCTGGAGATAAGAGTATTAGAATACAGATGCTATAAAAAGCATGATTAGCTCTAATAAAACATTGCAAATTGAGAAGCACAAGGCCCAAGCTTTGCAGCACAAGAATAGTGAGAAATCAGCAATAGGCTGATGACTTAGTTACTTTTAACTCATTGTTGAGACAAAATACCTGATGCTCAAAGTTGGGAAAGAAAAGCTTTATTTCTTGCAGTTTTTGGAGATTACAGTCCATACTCAGGTTGGCTCCAAAGCAGGGTGGCATGGTAGGGCTACCAGTTCATGGCAGCTGCAAACAGCAAGGCAGAAACCAGCAAGAGAGAGAGACACACCTTCTTCCAGCCCTTACATTTTGTGCTGGCTCCACGCCTATATGGGTATAGCAAGGGCATTATCAATCCAAGCACTAGACAATGAACCAATCACAAATGCATAATGCAAAAGCATGAGGCCTGGGGGCCACCAGCATAAACCATGACAGCTAAGCACTCAACAACATAGTCTAACAGCTTGCCCAAAAAGAGGGAACAATGTATCAATTGTATTGTTCAGGTATTCCGGGCACTGAAAAATGTTTCAAAGGCACATCAAATAATACCCCGTTTTTTCAACTGCTGTGGCTGAGAAAAGTAAGTAAAGTATTGCAAAGTAACAGTTGGATTTGGTCACATAGAAATAACTGTGACCTTAACAGCAGTAATTTTGGGTGTAATAGAGGGGATTCAGGAGAATGGGGAGACATGGACACGGAGACTGGAGAGAATGGGAAGACATGAACCAGATTCAAGTGTGTAGAAAGCTCTTGCACATAGTAAAGAGAAACAAAGAAATAAAAGTATTGAAGTAGATGTGGAGTCATGAGAGGGAAGTTAACAGTGGAAAAAGCGAGATTGATGAAGGGAATTAGAAATGCATAAGAGAACCAAGGACTGCTAAAAGTTAAGAACAAATGGGACCTAAAGGCTGTAGTTTGAATGCAGAGACACATAGAATGAAGTGAAGCAAGTATCTAAACATCCAGACACATTTAGATGGGTTGACACAGAAATGAGGATTTGTTAACCTCTTCTGACTGACTTTTAAAACTGTAGGTATTTAAAATACACAGCGTGACATTGTGATATGCACATAGACAATGAAAGGATGGTTGCAGCTAAGTAGGGTAACATATCCACAATCCTCCATAGTGAACTATTTTTGTGTAATAATAGCATCGAACATATGATCTGTGGGATCGGAGGTTTAGCTCAGAGGAACAAGCACCTGCCTGGCAAATGCATCATCATGAATTCGATGCCTGGTACCAAAAATTAATTAATTAATTAATTAATTAGAGCTGTTACCAAATATTCACTATATAATACAACATTATTAACCTTAGTCTTCATGTCTGAGTCTATATAATTGCAAGTTTGTACCATTTTACTTACATCTCTCCTTTTTTTCCCTCTCTGATCTGGTAGCTACCATTATACTCAATTTCATTTTTCTCACTCACTCAGTGAGACCATGTAATAATTTTCTTTTCATCTGGCTTATTTTACTTAGCATACTGACCTTCATGGTACATCTACATTGTCATAAATGTTAGGGATATATACTTGCCTTTTAGGACTGAACAATTTTACATGATCTATGTATATCTATGCATGTGTATGTACACATTTATATTCTGTTTTATAATCTCACTCTTCACATTCTCTATATTTATACTGATGGTACTCAGGATTTTTATGCCTTGTATCTTGTACATGAAAGTGCAGATATAGCTATGAGATTTTGATTTGACTTCATTTGAGTCCACCAAAATGATGAATGAGTGATTTGACAATCTATCTTTTATTTTTCTGAACAACCTGCATACTCATTTTTCATTGCAAACAATTTATAATTCTCCTAATAGTACAGAAGGTCACCTCTCCTCCAAATCCTTGCAAACACTTGTCATTACTTGACCTTTTGAAAATATCTTTCCTAGAATATATGAGGTGATATCTCACTGCAATTTTGATTTGTACTTCCTTTATAGTAAGTGATGTTTTATATACCTGTTGGTTATTTTTATGTATCTTATTTTCAGATCCTTGCCCATTTTAAAATGAGGCTATTGTTATCTTTGCTATTAGATTGCATGAGTTCCTCACACATTTTACGTATGACAATCTTAGGAAATAGATGTGTGCTATATTTTCAGCCAGTATGTAGGTCACTGTTCGATTTTTTATTTTGCTATATAGGACTTTTTATTTGGTTAAAAATCCCACCGATTTTTCATTTTGTTGCCTCAGGTTTTAGTATGACATCAAATAGAGTTATTATCAACAAGCCAGTGTCAAAGAGTAAAACATTTCACACTTATCTACTTACACATACAACCACTAGAGCATTTTCTTTGCAACTCATATATTAATATAGAAATAGCTACTAAATTCTTTATTGAGGATATTTGTTTTGCTTCCTTAACTGGTGTATGTTGGTTTTATGTACTGAAATTCAGGTCTTATGGCTTGTATCTATATGTCCCCCCAAAGCCTCATGTACTCATTGGTGGGGCACTTTTCAGAGGTGGATGGGTATAAGATGTGTGAATATGGACTAAGAATATGTGGTAACTAATGCTGAACTGATTAATTCAGCATAGTTCTACATGTGAATAATGGGAAACCCAATCCTGGGTGTAGGTGGCAACAATAAATAGAATATAAAGGGACAAATGAAAGACAGGCTTTTCTCTTCCTGCCTGCCATGCCACGGACTATTTATCTTTTCAATGCCACTTTGCCATGTTGAGCTGTTTTAGAACCAGCTGAGTAAGGCTGAGTAAGGCCTTTATAAACTGAGAGCTAAAGTAAACATTTCTTCCATTAACATGTGGGTGTCAGGTATTTTGTCCCCAGTAATGAGAAAAGTAACCAAGACATTAGGTCTCTGCTCATTTTGAGCTAGAACTTTCAGCTTTTGGTATTCACTCTTAATGAGTAAGCTTCTGAAGATTTCATATTGTGATTGAATAGAGAACATTTTTTTAAAGACAGAGTCATGAATACAGGGTGCTATACTCTAAGAGTTGTCAGATTTCTCTATAAAAGGCCAAATGCAGATTTGGTTATAAAAGGCCAAATGCAGATAAGGGTAGCCCTCCTTCATAATTCTGTAATAATTTTTTGTGGTTTTTTACATTATTTTTAAATGTGAAAATCATTATTACCTTGCAGTTACATAAAAATATCCACAGACTAGATTTGACATATGCTATGAATTAAAAACTAGTGGTCAACTTAATACCAGCTGAATTAAGTCAGCATGGTGCTGAGCTGTAGATGGTCCACCTGAGGAAAGTTGCCAACATAAATAGAGATGTAGTGTAGAGAAGAGATAGGCATTGCGGGATTCTCTAAGTGCTGCTGTTTTGAGCCATTGATTCTCCTGGAGGAGCTCATCATGACTAATTTCCCCAGTATGAGTTTGACCATTATCATCAGAGGAGCTCAGGACCTTGTTGGTGAGACTAATTGTGAATCCCTTTAGGGGAGCTCTGGTCCTTACATTGAACATCACTTCCTGGATCTGGAGTCAAGATGTGTGCTGTTTGATCTCTAGGAGAAATAACGTTATGGCTTACTGGCACTGCTCTTATCATTGGAGGAGCTCAGGACTTCCGTGTTTCTGAAGATGGCTGTGGTACTTTTCAGGACATCCCTGGTCCTTATTTTGAGTGTGACTTCTTGGCTCCAGCATAGAACCCTCAACCTACCAGCACAGCTCCTTCACCCCACTGGCATAGACGTTCTAGCTTCCACCACTAATCTCTGAACGCTCCAAGCACAGATCCATAAAACAAACTGGTATGAGTCTTTCTTGTGGGCTCTAGACCTCCAGTTGGATTCATGGGAGGCATTGTCATGGGCTCTAGGTCTTCATCTGGACTCATGTAATACATTCCTGTGGGATCCATGCCCTTGCTGTATGTTCTGGGTCTTTAATGTGGATAGATTTTCTGCACTTTCTTGTGTTTAACTCTGGGTGACCATCATAAAATGATATTATAAATTCTGTGTCCTGATTGCAATTGTTCTCTTCACAACCCCTGACTTCAACTGGTCTATACACAGTTCATGCTCAGTTCATGCTCTGAACTATCAGATTTGTTAGTGTGTAATATACAGCCTATTTCATATAACACTCCAAATATCTGTTTGCTAGTGTTTTAAAGGCATGAAATACACATTTATGACTTTAAGTATATTAATATGGAGAATATTCAAAAGACTATGCTAGAGCACAATTTGTAATAGCTAAATCTTGGAAACAACCAAAACTATCTGATAATTTTATGATTTTAAAAATTGATTATGTGCTTTTAATATTGTAAAATCAGTATTTATGTTTCTTCAAAATATACCTATACACAGCCGGGTGTTGTGGGATACACCTGTAATTCCAGGATTCAGGAGGCTGAGGCAGGAGGATAGTGGCAAATTTGAGATCACCCTGAGCTACAAAGTAAGCTCAAGGCCAGCCTGAACTACAGAGCAAGAGTGTTTCAAAAAGACACACACACACACACACACACACACACACACACACACACACACACACACCATATATATAATCTCCAGTCACTGATTGCATCTGTGCTTGTGATTCCATAACATATCTGATTCTTTCTTTAGAATTTGAGGCAACAATATGCCTGGTCCTGAAACACCATCATATCTTTTCACCATACCAAACTTTAGTTTTCATTTTAAGTATGTTTGATTTTAATCTCCTTTCATTACCTTGGAGTAAATGTCTTACTGTTAAACTGCTCTCTTTTAAACTGAGTACACAGAATATGGTCTAGTTCTCCCTGATATTGAGCCAATTCCTTATGTTTAAAGAAACAAAAATGTACAAATGCCTTATATTTGTGGGCTGTTCCACACAATACTTAGTTTGTTATGTATTTAAGCCTTTCTTGCCAGGCTTCTGCATTTGTTTCATTGTTTTACAGTGTTTCTACAGCCTGCTTTAGAGAAACAACCAAAAAAATCGTAGAATAGAAGATCTTTGAATAACACTTGATGTGAGATCATCTAGAGAGTAACCCAAGTTATCTTTTATTTTTCCCCATGTATTAAATTGGAAAAATCTATAAAATCTCATTCATCAAAGTGAAAATGGCTATTTGTAGAATATTTTTGTAAAGTAACTACGTGATTTTGGATAGAAAGAATGATGGTTTTCCTGACTGTATTTACATAGATTTTCTTTTCCTGGACAATTAAAAAATGAAATACTAACAGTAGTAGAAATGCAGTTACAAAGCCACTAGACTTCAGTCAGAACATCATTATTTCAGTAAATGATCAAGGAGCCAATGCCTGTAGAGAAATTCAAAGGTGTCTGCAGTGAGAAAATTACTGAAAACAGCAGGAAGCAGCCACACTAGGATGGGATACAGACAAATAGGAAACTAGATAGCAGAAGGAAAGGATTTAAATAAAATCAGATAACCATCACTCAGCTAAGGAACAGGCAGCTTTCCAGTGAGGGCAAGGCTTAATAATTTCACAGCATTGTAGGACAGGATTCATAGAGTAGGATGATTTTATGCTTGCTTATTAGTTACATAAAATATAAGAAAATTCAATCTACTACAAATTCTTCTTTGTCACAGTAGTGCTGTATAAAGTTACAGGGAACACTACTTAGTAAATACCAAATCATTGTTCTTATTAGAAAATATAGGATTATATCCCCACCAGATGATTCATCACCTGACCAATACATAATTTTATTTTATGTGTGTTTTTGTTTAAAGCCAACCTGTTTAATATCTATTCTTGCTTTGGGGGACTGAATTTATGAGCTATATATTATCATCACTGAAGCCTAATGGAAGCTCGTGTAATCCATTTGTTCACAAGGCACAGCACTGCATCCTTGTGCTTAAAGACAGTAGACACACGTGATGTCTCAGCACAGTGCTCTGAGGCTACGACTACCATAAGGGCAATTGTTTGGGATATGACAGCTGAGGCAGGAAGACAGGAAGACAGAGCATCACGTTGTTGGACTACACCTAGAGTGGGTTTGGAGTGGCAAATTTTTCACCACTGTGGAAATGTCACAAATTATTTTGAAGGTTTTACAAGTACTGATTTTAAGTTTTCAAATTTTAGCTGTTACGTGAATTTACAAATGTGAAACTGGCAAAGAAATAGAATTAGGTGCTATGTTGGATGAGCTTAATTTTCATCTTTTTTTTTTAATTTAAGCATGCCATGATGTTTCTAGGAACAATTATCTGAATAGTCTGGGTGCAAGACTCAGATACATAAATTGCCATATTGAACTCAAGTGGAGCACTAACATATTTGGGTGCAGGAAAACTTTCATAGAACCAGCAATTTATTCCAAAAGAGAGTAGACATCTTCTAGACAGAACTTTGTCTTGATCACTGAAATGCATTGTATTGTGAGGCTTAACACAGTACCTGCCAAACCAAAGCTTTCTGAAGACAGCTAAAAATATGTGTTTGTAAAATATTATCCCTTCAATGCCATCTTTAATTTCTATTGTCTGAATTTTATTGCTGATCTGCTTTTATCATTCTGCAGCATTCCTCTGTGCCAAATTACTGGACTTGAAATGATCCTATCTTGACTCAATAACTTTAATTTTATTTTCCTAACCTTTTTTGCTTCTCCTCCTCCACCTCCACCTCCACATCCTCCTCCTACTCTGCTTCCGCTTCTGCTTTGCTTCTGCTTCTGCTTCTGCTTCTGCTTCTCCTCCTCTTCCTCCTCCTCAAAGGATAACAAATTTTCATACGTTGTAGTTTAGTCGCAGTTTTCAGTAACTTCTAGTCCTTGAGTTATTGAATATCAAGTCAATTTTATATTTCACACTGCTTCCACAAGTTAAAGGAAAATGAATTTCTAAAACACTTAGATGATTTTTCAGATATTATGCTTACATATTCACACACATGCCTTTGCCTACACACACACACACACACACACACACACACACACACACACAACTTTCATAAGGAAAATAACCATAAACACTTAAAAAGTTAGTTTTCCAAAAAATGTACCCATCCCCAAAAACTACTCAAAATGTACTGGGAAACTTTCTCCTATATCAAATATAAATATTTTGCATTTTTATATCACTTCATTATTCTTAAAAAACCTTCAAATTTTATGTCATACTGTTCTGCACCTGTCTATGGCAGTGCGTGACACATATTTGCCAAATGTTTTGTTGAATGAATAGCTAACCAAATCTTAATTTAAATAATTTCTACATAAACATAATTATATTGTCTTTATATATATATATATATATAATTATGTGTAGAATATACAATTTTAAGTGATTACATGTCTTATTTTAAATATTAGACAAATATTTATTTATATTACCTACTAACACAAACCATACTCTTTTTGTATTGTTCACCTTATTTTTCATTGTGAAAGATATTTTTATTTACTGACTATAAATTTTTCAAGACAATGTAGTTTATAATTATTATACACAACATACGCACACAGGTGTAGAGGACAATAAGTACATATACCGACACATTTTTTAAAGTGTTCCTTCTCTACAAAAAGTAAAGCTTTTAGAAGGAAACATTTTTATTGTGCAAACATCAGTGGAAAATTTTCACTGTCCTTGGGTTGAAGTTCACTCTTCAAGAAAGCATGTCAATTCTTTGCAGAAAAAACAAAACAAAACAAAACAAAAAAAAAAACAAAAAACGTTTGGCTTGACCTAGCAAAGACATGTTAAATGATATGGTAAACTACATGTTTTAGGTTGTTCTTCATGTCCTGCAACAATTCAATGTACTATACCTAAGTGATTACAATTAGTTATTTTGACTCAAAAACAAGAAATTATGAAAAAATAGCCAATCTATGACTATTTATAATTCAAGAATTTTTGTTTACTTTAGATACACTACTGAACAGGACAGGAATTTATATAGCTTTAGAATGTAATGATATAATATTGATATAATATAATGATGTAATGATAAATATAGATTTTAAAAATAATATAATGATGCAATGATATAATATTGATTTTTTTAAAAAAGTAACCATGATCAGATAAACTTTATGCTGAATTTAAAGTTCAGAAAAATTAGGTCTTGATAGGAATGTATTCAATTCAGTCTTGAAAACAGTAGTTAATAGTAAGGTAACAACTTAAGTTATTTTCATCATAATCATTCTGGTCACATGTATTTAAATGCATGTGTGATTTTTAACATGAATAGTTTTGTAGATTTTTCAATCTCTATGTCAAACACCATTCAAATATAATGTATTAAGTTATACAAAATAATATATTATCAAAATCAAGAATCTGTATTTTCATTTGTCTTGTAATTTCTGCTGTTTTGCCAATGATACATACCCAGGTTTTTCTAGCAGTTTTAATTTAAAAAGTTATGCATAAGTTTTCAATGTAAATTTAAATAATGGTTTCTGTTCTTAGGTATAATTGGAAATGCACTTATCATACATACAAATTATTTTAACCTATGCTATCTAGAAATTTATTACCTGAAAATGTAATTCAAAAGCAAAACCAGAAAATTAAGTACAGACACCTGGGGTGGGATGATTGTGGGCAGGAACTGTGATGAGAATAACAAACTTATCTAGAATAAGGTAACCATGTTATCCTTGCAAGCTAATTGCAATTGTATAAATTCTAACCTCAAGTGTGACATTTAATTCTGGCATCTTAAAGTCCTTTCTATCATACTTAACTTTCCAGAAAACAAATGAGTATTTCCAGAATTAAAACTTCTGTGTAACTTCTTGAACCACAATGAGTTGTTTTTTCATGATATAGATACATATCTTTAAATTTAATCTATTCATATTCACAGAATTGAAGTAACTTACTTAAGGTCATAAAACATATTTGCAATAGACAACCATGAATCCAAGATATCCAAGTTATTTGACAGTTCTTCCTGTAAGTCACATTGTTTGCCTATACTCAGATATAAAATATCCAGTAAGATCTCACAAAAAGTGTACTAATAAAAGAGAGGAAAGTGTTACCCAAAATACTAATAATTTAAATGCAAAACTCTTAGAATCACATACAGTAAAATCTTTCTGCACATAATGTAACATATTCTAGTAATTTTAGCATAGCTGTTATTAGTATCAACTTAGTATAGTGTCATGTTGATATATCTTAGTGAGCTATTACCCTGATAGAAATTTTATTATAATAAATTAACTCAAGAAAGCAACAACCTCATCTAAACTTAGTTATAAAAATGAATAATCATCACTGTTGGACTAATGGGCCCCTAAAACAACAAAGAGGTCATTATTATAGAATATTCTTTCAGACACATGGTGCAAAAGAATAAAAAATCATATATGTGTAAAGTCTTCTATTTTCTAAATTCCCTGAAATCAGATCAATAAAATAGATTAGAATCCAAGTAGATTATGACTAAAGTCTATTATAATTAATTCTTGTTGTTGGTGACATGAACAATAAGTATGTTAAATAAATTATTCAAGGTATATCTACAAAATGTAACCTAAAAGAAAAGCATGTGACAGTTAGCCTGGCAAAAATCTATTAAAACAAAACTTGGAAAAGATGTATTATTTGGCCAAAATCAAAGATATCTTGAAAAATGCAACAGCATCAAGTATTGCGAAAATATATAATACCATTATTTAAAAAATTTTCCTACTATTATTTGGGACAGATTATTAAGAGCTATTTGATTGTCAACATTCTCATTATTAAACATAATCAATCACTGTGCACAGTGCAGAATAAACCTCTAGTGGTGACAACATGACAGTGACTAATAACAGCTAAAATCAGAGAGAGGACTAACAGCATTCTAAAATAAAATGGGAAAATGAAGGTCAACACTGTAAGATGGAAGGATAGTAACTCATTAAATTCTGAGAAGATAAAATGTAAACTTTAGTGTTAGTATACTAAATTAAGGTTTTTCCAAAAGAGCTTATAATAGATGCCTATTTATTATACAGATTCAGAATTATAGAGTATTGTTGAAATAGATGTGACCATACCCTCCTTGAACAGTGAATGTGGCTAAAGTAAAGCCATGTCATATAAAACGAAATGTTTTTTGAAAGAATATGACAGTTTATAAATCATATGGATGGACATACCCCCAATTTTTTTCTTTCTTAATACTGCCTTCCTCTTTGAAAGTAAATTTATTCTATGAAAAGGCCTTAGGATTGTAAGTAAACTTACAGTTAAGTGTTTATTTTATGAGTACAGTATCTGATATTTTCAAAAAAAGCACACTCCAATGTTAAGAGCCACTTGGAAAGTATTCATATTTTTACAAAAACAAAAGAATAAAACCTGGATGGAAGGGTAGTGTGTTGAGTTGGGGAAAATGGCAAACAAGTAATATTTGAACTGACATTGAAAAATGCAGAGTGTTTTACATAAACATGCAAAAGAAGAAAATAGAAGAAAAATAAGACGAGATATTCACTAGAAAGAAATCCATGGAACTAAAGCAGAAGGAAGAGTTCAGCTTGGTGCTGAGAAAACTGTCATTCAATGTTGCTAGTTTTGTTGTCCTGTTCTGAGATTACCAATTCAGCTTTCTTTCTGCATCTAAGTTAGTTTTGATTGGGTCTTCACCTCACACAATTTAAGTATTAGGAAACCTTTGCTGACGAATAGTGAAACCTGGTGGTTGTGAGACCTTCTGACTGTGTGCTGTGGACCGAATGCACTGAGGCAAACTCAGGGCTGCTGAGCAGTGGCTTCCTTAACTATTCCTTGCCGCACCTGCCCAGGTGATGTAACTAACTTCTCCCACCTTTTATTTTATTTTATTTTTTTTGAAGTATGATGCCAATACATATGTCAGATTTTTCCATGAACTAGCATAGTTTGATATAGACTTTTGAGAGTACCAATAGCTCATTTAGAAACTGGTATTTTCTGATAATTAGGATTTTTCCTTACTTGCAATTACTGCATACAAATATGTTTAATTTTCAGGTAATACCTGTCTCGTAGTTAAGCTAACATTTTATGCAAGTGAAAAAATAAGATATTACTCACAAAATTTTAAAGTGTTAGTTTTATTAGTTTTTGGCTTTGGAGGAATTTCACCAGTGACTTCTCCATGAAATGGTAAAATACTCCAAAAATACATTTTTCCATAGCTCAGGATGGTCTATCTGCCTTTCCTCTTGTTTGGCATACTGCTCACAGTTCAAGTGCCGTGAAGGTGTAACAAGAATTTCATATAAAGGAACAGATAGTTTGTTTGCGGAATTCTTCTTTCAAATATCTGTGTATTTCATCAAATTATAGACTTTTTTTCCTGAGGAGTTAAATTGTCATTTTTATTTGCATGTTCCAGTGTTTAGTATTGTACATCATATACTAAAAGCTGTGAAGTTTACTTTTCAATAAATATTAAATGACTTAGATTATAGCCCAAAGAAGTATACATTTCTAAAAAAAAATCTACCAGCTTTTGGAAGAAAATGCAAACAAAGTGGACAAATTGTCACATGTGTATTGATAGAGAGAAAATATACTATATAAGAGATAAGAGAAATTATAGAAAGACATATTGTTCTGTATTACATATGTATAAAGCAAAACTTTTCTTAATTTATTTAATCAAGTGATGGTAAGTAGTGAAAATACAGTTTTCCATTTCCCTTTGTATTGCTGTGATCAGAATTGCTCCAGAAATGTTCCTGCCACAAAATACAGGAGATAATTGTTTGAAAAATTTGGAGATCGCATTATATAGAACATTAAATGCAGAATGGTTGCTATAATAAATGCAATAGATCTGTGTTTCACCATATCAAAGTGCATGTTTACATTATAATTAATCATGTATTTTGCATGCAAATCTGCTTGTTCTGAAAGAATAATTTCTAATAGAATATTTTGAATCTCATTCTGGGTTGCATCTAGCTGTAGTTTGAAAATCCATCAGAGTGTTAAAAATATGGTCAAAACTATTTGTTTTTGTTTTGTTTGAATAAACATGAACAAAGAAACATATGGTGTTCTTATATGAAAAATTCAGTATATTTCTAAAACAAATTTGCGAAAATTTTCTTAAAATATTTACTGAATTTTAGTTTCTATAGCAGAAATTATGATTAAATGATTTACTTGCTTTGTAGCCTTTAAATATAGCTCATAAAGTATCTTATTTACAGTTAAATATAAAAAAATTCTTGAAGTCATTACTTTATTGCTCAAAAAATGCACTTTTACAGTTAAAAACTATCTCATCAAAAGATACATCTTCTTTCTTCGACAATTTTCAGAGTAATTCAAGTGCAATAAATCTGCCCTGTATATATTTTGGTTATATGAAGCAAACAAAACCTTGCAATATGATTTCTAAATTTAAATGTTTGTGAAATTAAGTATGGTGTTTTGAAAGAGTGCCTGGGTGACAGACAAGATGGAAATTTTATGTGCAGAGATAAATTGCTCAGCCTGCATGGTGATGGGCATTCTGGAGCATTCAATTGGAAATATCTGCCAATTCAAGCATCAATTAAATCCTAACAAAGAGAATAGGACTATAAACATGAGTGTATAAAATAGAGCTACAGTGAATTAACCAAAGAATATAAAAGAGAGAAGTGGGCCAAAAGACTAACACAAGACTAAGAATTGAAAAATGTTCTCAAAAATATTTTTTGCAAAACAAAGTTTGCTAAAAGAGATAATAAATTTTATTTAAACATGAAAGAATTCTATATTTTACTAAAACTGTGCAAAAATCCTTGAAACATAGAGCATCAAAATAATGAATCTGATTAATTTTATTTTACATGTAATTCCTACTTTATTAAGTTCTACTATCTAATTTCTCCAATAGAATATAGGAATTGGAAGATATTATAGTAACATAAGAGAATGGGGAGGAAAGATGGCAGAAGTAAAACATTTTAAAATTCAAATTTAATGGAGACTAACAACAGAATAACGATAAAGTATTTTAGGTCAGAAAAGCATATACATGTTTAATGGAATTACTATAGAAATAATAAAGGAATGCACTTGTGAACCTACAAATGCAAAAGGAAGAATAAAAGGTACTTATTCATACATTCAGGAAGAGAGAAGGAACAAACAGATAATTAAATATAAGACAAGATGGTATAAATAAAACTAAATGAATGAGAGGAAAACAGAAAAGCATGGCATTTCCAAGGCAGAAAATTATGTGAACAATTACAATAATCATAAACACAATAATAATAATTATAATAATAAACACTATAAAAGCAACTAAACTGGCAGTTATAAAACAAAGACTTTCAAATCTCAATAGAAAAATTAAATTGAAAATGAGTCTGTCATATCCCTGAGTGGGTCTGGGGTTGCCGGCCCACCTGTTGAATTTTCCCAGGCTTGTCTCTTTCTTCGATATAAAAGAAGGAAAAGGAGTTCGAAGATAGTGAAAAATCAAAGTAGAGTTTATTGACAGAGGAAAGAAATATGCAGCCACACAAAGGAGTGTGGGGCCCAGAGCTGGGTAATTGCTTAGTGTAGTCAGCAGTTTTATTTTGGGAGCGCAGGAGGTGGCCCTTTTGGGGGTTCAGGAGGTGGATGGAGGCCCCACCCGACTGGATTGTTTATTCATAGTGATTTGAGTCTCATGGGCTAATAGAGGGAATAGGGTGCATATTGCAATAGTTCCAGTGGGCAGAAATGTTGAAAAAATAAGACCTCAGGCAACCTGTTATTTACATTCTTGGAACACTACAGTGGTTTTTTTCTCATAAACTTTTAAGGGCCCGTTTTCTTTTTCTAACCCTACACAGGAGTCCTGTCTATCTCTCCATTCATCCCTCTGGAAATGATTATCCCACTGCTACTGGGGCTAAGGGGAATGCCCACTCTGGCTACTGCTTGCTGAAAGTGGGTGCCAGCTGGGGCACTGGATGATGAGCATTTGGAGGCGGGTATCAAAGGCCATGACACAAATAAGGAAGAATGTTTGTGATTGGCGCCTTCTGTAGGACCGTCTATATTTTTACAGCATTGATGAGATCTGAAATGAACTAAGAAAGGCGGTTGGCACAGTAACAGTATAGCAGCCAAGGTTGCCCAGAATAAGGAGGCAGGTGGATCTAGAAGGCAACCAGGTTTTGATTTGGGAGGCCTGTGTTGCCAGAATGTGTAGTGTCTCAGACATGAAGTCACTTGAGGGAAATAGGAAGGCTTGAAATATAAAAAAAGAGTTAACAGGTGGTATTAGGCAAGAAAATTGGGGACAGAATCAGACTGCGAACAGGATCTACAGCAGGACTCAGAACTAAGAGAAAATTTGAGGCTCTTGCATTCATTGGTATTACTTGTCTTTCTATGTTTTGAAGAGAAGTTTAAGGCCTTCCAATGACTCACCTGTGTAAGTGTAAGTGGGCATTGCCTTGAGCAGCGATGGAAAGGGGTGATTTTCTGGATCTCCAGAAGTAGATCACAGTTTCACAGTGGGTTTCATGGTGAATCCAGGCATAGTATACTGTCACCTTAACTACTGTAGTAGTGGAAAGAATCAAGGAGACTTCGCATTGGGGTTTTGTTATATCCTATTTATCTACATCCTTCTCCAATATCAGGGTTCCAGGTGTAAGAAAGGTCCAGGATTTGTTTGCCTCAAGGCTAACAGAATTTTCTAGAACTGTGCAAAAGACTTCACTTGCCTTACGGTTTTCTAGGTTTTCCTCACTGATTAATTGTCTTTTCTGAAGAATGGCCTCCAACACAGGAATTCAGAGAGACAGTCCCTGAAACCTTAACCTATGTGGTATTTTGATAACTGGTGGTCAACTTACAACAACCAGCTGAACTGAATCAGTGTGGAGCTGAATATGGTTGGTCCACCTGAGGACTGTTGCCTACATAAAAAGAGTATATTGCTGCCTAGGGTATCCCAATGCCATATTCTTCCCACCACTCTCAAGATTTATCTGCACCTTGTCTGCTATTGTGTCAGAGCCTTGCCTACCCTAGCAAGACTGCTTGGCCTAAGCATATCCCTTTGTATACCCTTGATAGCTCCAATAATACTGGTGATGCTACTCCTCAAGCAAATATAATTCCCAAAAGTTCTTTTCTCTTTCTAGGGACAAATGGCAGTTAAACTCAACTACAAGACCTCGTGATCTTGTAAGGTTGGTTTGGGAGAAGAGGGGCAAAGTAAAACAATACAAAACAAATGAAAACAAAACATAACAAAAACTCGCAATGTCCAATTGACTCTTTTGATCTTTAGACAAATTTTCTTTGGAACTTCAAATACATAGATAAGAAGGAGGAACCCCTCACACATTCCTTTTGTGGTCCCTGATGAAGCTTGATGACCCTGTATAAAACATGGGACAAAGTAGGTAAATGACAGGAGATATGGAAAGAGAGGGAAAGGAGATAGGCCTTAGCCATCGTTTGAGATGAAAACAAATGCCAAGTTTTTCTTCTCAGTAGCATGGCAAAACAGATTTGTGTGAGAAAATACAATTTTATGAGAAGATGTTTATGTTTCTCTGAGAAATATAGCTTGGAAATTGCCTAAAAGAAGTTTTGAATGTAATGTGTATAGGCACAGAGGCTGTTTGAACATGATAGGAGCTCATATACCCTCCATCTCATCCACTGGGTACTACACTTTAAATGAACCACAGAGACTCCTCTTTTGGCAATGGACAGGTCAATTTGTGTTCTTGATGATATTCAGACCAGGGTACCAGTTTCTTAGCTACAGGCAATATTTTATAAACTCAAGACCAAGTGCAGATTAACAAATAGAAGACAGGGTTAGTCCTCTTACATGGTACAAATCAGTATATACACCCAGCCAGGTGTGGACCAGAAGATAGATGTGGTTCAGCCACTAAGTCTGTAGATCACATTCTAAACCTGATACAGTACTGATTCCTGCCAGCATTCTGCAGACCAGATTTACCTGCATATGGCAGCAAGTCCCTGGCACTGCCAGTGATCCCTGTGAGGATGGACACTCCCCACTGCGGAGCACTGTATCACCCAAAGGTACCCCCCAAGGGATTTCCACTGTGCTAGATTGTAGTAGTGGGCATTTCTAGTAAGCAAGCTGGGAAGAGGACAGTGACCTGCATTCACTCACTTATACTGTGTTACACTGATCATGTTGGTAGTCTTGTAATCCTGGATAAGCCCTAAAATATGTTGCATCCCTGGGTGGGTCTGGTTACTACTCCACCTGCTGAATTTTCCTGAACTTTCCTCTTTTCCACGTGGAAAGAGGAAGGGAAGTTAGAAGATGGTTCATCTCTCTGTGAGCTATGTTCACTTGAAGATGAAGAAATTAGAAATTACGATATAGGTTAAATTTCTTGCCTCTCACCCTCCTCTTATGTACCTTTTCATGTGACTGCAGATATGTCATTTAAAATAGTTTGGCATATCTAAGTGTTTTCCTAAGTCTTATTAGTTATTCTAGCAGATTATAGAATCATAAGATTTCTTCCTTTGTAGTGGTTGGTCAGAAGTACATTGACCTAAGACTTGTGCCTGGGGTCTTGCATAAGGCCAGTGTTATTAGAAGAGCCCTTAATCCTGTGGATCTGTTGTAACTCAAAGTTATTACAGGCAGAATTTCACTGAATACTGTAGCTGGACACTTGGCTGAGAGAATTATGTGATATTAAATAAAAGACATACTACAAGTCCTCAAGAAGTTTGTCTGAGTTGACAAAAAGGCCAGTTAATAACAGAAGTGTCAAGAAAAACATTATTTTTATTTATAAAGTACACTGGAAATGTTTATATGTTAAGCAAGTAAGAAAGGACTGAGGTGAAGTTAATTAGCAAAATTAGTAAAGATGGATCACTCAGAAACTAGAAATGAGAATGTTTACATGAGTAGATTGGAAGTGCTTTCCCTTTCTCAGTGAAAGTGAGGAATGCAATTAAGTTGTTCTCTTCTTACAGTTAAGTTGAGGAAGTGAAGCATCCTGAGTTTGTCTGTGAGGTCTGCAAAGGACACAGTGAGGTTTCCCGCTAAACAAAGGAAGCCCACAGCACTCTTGTGCTGGAATTAAATTTTAGGAATCAAGTTTACAGGGACATTTAGGAAATAGGAAATGATAAAGGGTAAATAATGATTGAAGAAACTTTCCTTTCTGTGAAGTCAAAACACTCATGTTTATAAACACAGAAGAACTAAACAGAAAATGCCAAGTCAAAATAATATGATGGGAGAAATATGTTGCTGGTGCCAACCAAAAGTTCTATTTTTTTTCTAATAGACATTTTAAATTGAGTGCTACAAAAGAAGTTTCTTGGTTTTTAACTTGGATCTTTATATTTATTTGTATTAAACGAGGGGCTGGGGATTTAGCTCAGCGGCATAAGCACCTGCCTTGCAAGCAGGCAGTCACGAGTTTGATCCCCGGTACCGATTAAAAAAAAAAAAAAGACAAAAAAAATAAAATAAAAAAACATATTCCAGTTGAATTTTGTATGTAGAATGATGTATACAATCTGTTAAATTACATAGATCAGATAATGTACTATAAGATTTAAATACTTTTTACAATGAAGAGAGTAATTCTCATCTTTTGAAAATAAATGCTAATATTTACATATAGACATATAACAAATGGAAAATCTCTAATTTGTATGGAATTTGCCTTTGCACATAAAGTCAACTTCATGAATAACATTTTAAAATCATGTTCAATCATTATTATTAGCACAGTTATATGGCTATATCTGTAAGTTATGCTGACTTACACTTACATAAGAGTAATATTAAGTATTAAGTAAGTAATACTTCATTTACCACATTTTGTTTCTAATATCTCCAACAAAATAAATTAGTGCATTTTATTCCATTTTTCACAAAATACATATTATTTCACTCCTTTAGCAGTTATATTGATTTCTTTTTTTTTTTTTTGCTTTGATGACTTGATATTTTAAATTGGAAAATCTGAGCTTACAATATTTTTAGCTCAGTGGTAGAACAAGTACTCAGCCTGTAAGAGGCCCTGTTTTTATTGCAGCACATACAAGATTTGATTGTCTTATTTATTCATATTTTCTTTAAAGGAGGGTAATCTATGGTAATATTGGAAATTAGAAACCATATTCTTTTAATCTCTTTCTAATAATGAAGATTAAAACCATACTTGAGTATGCTAGCCAAGCACACTTCTGCACAACTACATTTCTTTCATTTTATTTCTTTTTGAAAATTTCTACATAAATTTTCTAACTTAGATTTTTATATTAGAGATCATATTATGTAATTTATCTTATGCTCACATATTAGATTGCAAAGGAAAATAACAGAAATTACCTTATTTATACAAATGCATAGTTGTGTAATGTTATAAAAGAACACCAGAATCTTTAGAGAATTTTCTTAGTGAATTTCTTTTAGAAATCTGTAAGTTACTAATTAATCAATTTTCAATTGATGTATAATTAAAATAATGAAAGACTTGTAATAGTTAACATTTACAGAGTTTATACACCTAAAAGGTACAGCTAAAGGATAGTATATGAATGTGACTATTATATAGTTAGATAGGTAGATTATACACAGTTGCATGCATCTGTCATTGTTTTATGTTTTTATATACATTTACATATTTTTCATAGAAGTTATTATGAAAATCCATGTACATGAAAACTTTGGTGTATGAGTGTAATTTGCTCTAGAAACATGCTTGTAATTCAAAGCACTTTCATATCAAACCAAGATTGCCTGTAAGATATAATGGAAACTCAGGTGATTAGTTCCACAACGCCATGATTGTCATATTAAATGATAGTAACATTATAATAGAAAATAATAAATAAAATATAAAGAAAAATAAACAATGTATTTATCTTTGAAAACCTTTGTGGCTGGTGTAAGGGAGACAAGAGAGAGGAGGGTTCTCATATAGGATGACTTTCAGTATCACTAACAGAACGATGGCTACCTGTTAACTAGAAAGAATCTCTCACTTGCTTTGTAGCTTTAACAAGAAACCTATCCAATGACACTTGTTTCTGCCTCCCTTTGAGTACTGACAGAAATGTGACATTGCATCCTTATTAAAGATTCATCGCTTACTCTGCTACACCTTTACACAGTGGTGGTTTTCTACAAAATTGCGCACTGTTTCCCACATTTTGCACATCTCCCAAATCTCTTTGAAGTGAAGGATTCCTCTGCCTTTTTTTCCTCCTCCTCTACAGACTTGAATCTAATCCATAACTTTTTACTGTTGGAAGATAAACACTCAAAGTCTCACAGAAAGGAAAACCATGGACTTAGTTGTGATAATGTGACATTCGATGTGACGTGATACTTGTGTTGCAAGACACAATTCATCTAGCATGATAAAATTTATCAGAAATGTTTGCTTCTCTTGTGGAACACTTTCAAAACAATATATACTCAATCTAAGGAATATATATGTATATATGCATGTATCTAAATGTGTATATATATATATATATATATATATATATATATATCAATTCAACCATGGAAAATGTTAAAACTTTAACATCTATAATAACCTAATTAAAATTTAATAAATCTGAATAAACTTATAAATGAAGTGTATGAATTATGGAAAGAAGTATGATATACAAATCAGAATTCTTCAAAATTATACTTCTAAAGTGAACTCAAATCTCCCTCTGATTGTTAAAATTCAGTAAGATATAAACCAAACAAATTTTAAAAGTTAAAAATTTTATGCTAAAGCCAGACTTATTGACCAGAAGCTGCACTAAAACAAACAGTTCTCACCACACATCAACATTGCAGAGAATGCAAACTAATATAATATAATACCCAAAAGCCACTAGATAGAAATCAGAACAAAATAATATAACTTCAGACAATTATAGCTATCTTTATATTAAAAAACAAGGGTGTATTCCATACAAATCCAGAGATCAGACATCCCTGTATAAGCAGTTCTTCAAAGCACCATGAGTGAGTTGCTTCTCTATCTAGCACAGGAGGAAAAAAACAAAAACAAAAACAAACAAACAAACAAAAAAAACTTATAAAACCAAACTTACAAAATCTAGCCACCCAGGCACTTTGTCTTTGCTTCTAAGACATTGCCAATTCATAGTTCACAATTAAAATTGTTAGGGATTTTCTAAAGAAGATGCCACTGTGGTTCAAGGATGGTAAGAATTTTCCTCACGTAATAGCGCTTAAATTAAAACTCAAGTATTTTATCTGGATTGGAAGTTAGTGTTTGGCCACGTTCCCAAAGTTGTTTACTCATAAAAATAAGCTAGAAAATTTAACAAGCCATAAATACTCCAGTTCTATCACAGAGCTACTGAATCAGTATCTTCAGGAAATGCCAGGTACTTTACACACTTCTACAGTCAAAAAGATGATGTCAAGTTTGAGTACATCCCATAGGGCTTTGCTTTCAGTTCCAAAAATGTAATGGAGAGTATGAAAATTTTAACCACACCTATAATTATGCAGGAAAAGAAAGAAAAGGGGCTACTATGAATTGCAATTATAAAAAGAACCTGTGAGTATAAAAATAAGTGAAATTAACACAAATAATATCAAAAGGGAAATCACAAACGTAAAACCTTTCTAATTTATACCTAAGTTAAATAGTTTATACAACTCATAACAATAATTCAAAACATATTCACAAAAAAGGTCAATATATTTTGCTACCAACAAGTCATACCTTATCTGGTCTTAGGAAAGCAGATTTTTATGTATGTAAGTTGCAGTAAAACTTCTTATCCCATCTAGTGAAAATATTCTTTATAATCTAACAGGAAGCACAAACTGAAAATCTTAATGAACACTCAATAACTAGCAAATTGATGTTAACAAATACTGTGATAAGAATCAGAAGCAGGTTTTCTATCTCTCTATTTTTCAGGGTCTGTCTGTCTGTCTGTCTCAGTTGTAATTTCTCTCTTTTACTCTCAAGCTCTCTTTCACACACACATACACATGTACACGCACACACACACACACACACACACACACACACACACACACACCAAACTTCTTTGGTAAAACCAAGCAAAAGCCAATGAGGAGACTAGACAGCATCATTCTGAAAGCATGCTTGGATTATTTGAACTGGAAATATAAGTTCCTGATTACCCTGCAATGTGCTCCAGAGGTAGAATATTGCTTTATTGGCATGAGTGGATGCATTCTCTTTGTACTGAAACCATCCAGATAAAATACTAGTAGAGAGGACCTGAAAAGTGTGGAGCATAGGGTCCAAATTCCTCTTGACCAGTGCTGATGTCATTACTGCCCCATAGCATCACTCAAAACTAATAATTGTTATGAGTTTTCAACTCAGGAAGCACAGAAAGTTAGTGTCAACAACAGGTATTTAACTATCTAAATAAAAACAAATAGAGGTAAGCAAAATAAATCCACCACACAAATGCGCATCATAGAAAAACATCACATGACAACAAAAAGACAGTAATATCTATAAGCACAAATACAAAATCAATATATATTATACATAACAGTAGGAAAGTATTATGAAAGCATGTCCTAGTATACTGAAATATCAGGTTTAAATAAATAACGTCTTAGCCAAAACCAATGTAAAAACAAAGTAAACAGATTGAATCCAATAAACTATGAGGAGCTGCTGAAGCAGGAGATCAAATCCACATGTGGAATGCCCAAGGTAAGCAACGTGAACACGCTAGTCCAGCTCTGAGTCATGAAGCACCCCAAGGTGAGCTAGACAATCTAGTTGCTAGGCAAAGGAGATTCAACTAACAATAGGTTCCCAAGTGTATAAATAAGTGCACTGCAACCATTGAGCAGTTTTGCCATTCCCAATAGAGCTTAAACTCTCTAACATCAATTGTTCAATTACATAAGGAAGGAACTTTGGAGGGCAAAGAAGACCTTTCTCCACTGGAGGAGTATTTCACTGTGACTTCCATTTCATAGCCACCCAAGTAAAAAAGATAACCTTAACTGAGCCACAAGCTGCTTTCTCAATAAGAAAATTTTGCTGCATCACAGGCTGAGACCTCCAACCTTCATAGACTAGGGCTCAAAGGACAATAGATCATGTCCTCAAATGATTGAAAAGAAATAGCCAAAAAAATGTTTAAGTACTGGAGAATACTTGTTGTGGAAGAGAAACTTTTCCGATTTGTGCATGGATTGGGCTACCCCCACAGTCTTCTCAGTGCAGCTCAGTGCCATGGGAGGAAGTAGTGTGGGCCAGTCAGAGAGAGGGTCTTGTTTTCTAGCCCTAAGTGGACTCAGCCGGGATGCTCTGCCACCCCCATGACTGCCTAATAGCCCCACCCATGAGCCCTTATACACCATACTCAGCTTGAAGCTGCAGGAGCCCCAGGAGCCTGAATTCCTGGAGGAAGAATCCAGGAAGATAATGGTGGCCATGCCTCAGAGGTCTCAAATGCAACATTCCCCAGAGTGGTCAGAGGGTGATGGCAAAGCTGATCCAGAGATGGACCCCATCCATGTCTGGAAGGCAGAAAATGACCACTCCCAGTCCCTGCCAAAAGAATTAGTGCCAGATGGCTGGCCTGATAGACAGCAATCCTCTCCTGAGGCTGACAAACCACTGCCACCACCACTACCAGGGGAGCTCACCTACAACCCTAAGGTGACAAGACAGAAGCCACAGCTGGAAGTGAGAGCAGTGAGTGGGAGGCTCATGTTCCCAAATATAGGATATGGGTTTTATTCTGCACAAAGGACTGAATTGCAGGCTGTTATATGGATCTAGCAAAATCATTCTACACTCTTATTAACCTCTTTTCAGATATCAAGTATATTTGCAGTGTGATGTGTCACGTTGAAACCGTCAGTATAAACACTAGCCAATATACACACTTTTGCATTTATGTCACACTCTCCAATTTGCCATTCAGTCACACAATGTCCCCTGCTTTATAGTCATTTACATTCCCATTCCCAGTTTCCAGAATGTCTCACTGAGGGAAACACTGCAATAGACAGATTGGTGGCTGCTGTCACTGTTGCTCTCTCAGATACCATTCAACAGGCTTCTGTCTCCCATGTCATCTTCCATCAAAACGTTTCTACCTTGCACAGATAGCTTCTTTTCACTGGAAATGGGCTTGACAAATTGTTAGACAATGTTCCTCATATGTAATGCATCTTCCCTTACTTCATAAGGGCTGGACCCCTGATGGATATACCCCAATTATCTCTGGCAAATAGATATTACTCACATCACTGAGTTTGGTTCTCTAGACAGGGTCCACATTTCAGTGGATGCCTCTTCAGGATTAATCTTTGTTTCTGTCTGCACTGTTGAAGGGTCTAAACATGTCATTCCTCATTTCTTGAATTCTTTTAATACTCCTAGCTTCCTACAGGCACTTAAGACTAACAATACCCCAGCCTATAAGGCCCAGTGTTCCAAACATTTTGTAAAACTTTTCATCTTTCCCTTACCATAGGAATTTCTTATAACCTTCAAAGTCAAGGAATTGTTAACTGTGCTCACCATATGCTCAAAATCCAATTACAAAACCAGAAATGGAAATCCTTCCCTTCAAAATTCACACTTCATAATAGACTTCACTTGAAAGTATATACTACTAACTTTTTAAGTCCTACTAGGAATGGAACTGTAACTGCAGACAAACAATCCAATCAGGTGAAGGAAAAAAGTGAGGAAATGTATCTTGGAAAAATCTTCATACTGGACAATGTATGGGACTCAACCCAGTATTCATATGGAGTTGATTCTATGCTTATGTCTTTATGTTGAACAATCTATGTAACTGCCAGAGCATGCTGTTCAACTGTCTTACAGATCCAGACCAGAGAAGCAGTTAGTGTCACCTTTCAAGAAACTGAGGCTCGGTCCTATGGCAGTGATGCCTCAGAGAACACACCAAACTGATAGACAAAGATGAGGCTAAACCTGGACCTGTTGCTAATTAAAGAAATTGATCCAGGATGCCCAAGAGATAGATGCTAATCAAGAATGAGAATAAAAGACCTGAGTTTGTAATAGAGTATATGGAGATAACTGAGCTGAAAATTGCATGAAAGAAGATCCATGAAAGTTATCATTGTTCATAGAACAAAATGAAATACAAAAATATATATTAATTATAGGTAAAAGATTTTATTCCTTTAAATTCCTCTTTTAAGAGATTTATGTTAGTTGACTCCAAAAGTCTGACTAGTTTATTTATAATTATAAACTTCAAAAATTCTGGAGAGGCTGCAAGCAAAAAGGATCCCTTTTGCATTGTTGGTCGGAGTGTAGACTGGTACAACCACTGTGGAAGTCAGTGTGGAGGTTCCTCAAAAAGCTGGGATTGGAAGTTTCATTTGACTCAGCTATTCCACTTCTGGGCACATTCCCAGAAGAAATGAAAACATCATACCACAGTGTTATAAGTGCATCCGTGTTTATAGCAGCACAATTTTGTAATAACCAAATCTTGGAAACAACTTAAATGTCCATCAACTGAGGAATGGAAAAAAAAAAGCTATGGTAGTTTTATACAATGGATTATTACTTAGCTATAAAGAATGATCACATTGAGATATTTATAAGTAAATGGATGCAACTTGAGACCATACTCATAAGTGAAATAAATCAAACTCATGTGTAAATAGGATATTGTTTCCCTAGTGTAAGAAATGGTAAGAGTATTTAAGATAAAACTTACTCAATATCACATTATCTCAAGGAAAAGGGGGGAAAAAAGGAAGGGAAAAGAAAAAGAATCTAAATTTGTATAACCACACTTATGATAGCCAAGACAATTGTGCTACAAATTCTATTAGTTCTTGGAACAAAACAGTTAACATTCATAGGTTTGGAACAATTTTCTCTGTTTGTGTCTGGTGATCTGAGGAACTCTTTTGAAGATCACTATGTAAAATAACAACCTTAAGTATATCCTACCATTTTGTTTTGAAGGCCTATATAGTCATTGTTTTGAGCTCTTGGATATTGTTATTTGTCTTTTTTGTTTCTTGTTTTTCTAATAAAAATTTGCTTTGTTTTTTTCCCTATAATGCAGAAAGGATAGGTGCAGATGTAGAGGTTTATACATGCCTAGAACTTCTCCTAAACAGTTTATAAGAATCCATTGTTTATGTATGATGAAACGAACAGCTACTTCGAAGAAAAAGAGACCTTACCGATATCCATTGCTGATTCTATATCATCATGCTGTGAAATCCAGTAATAACTTTATTATTTGTTCAGAGTCGTTTTAGTATGCTTTCTAGTATTTAATTTCAACATACATGAAGGTAATAACAGCTATTTAGAAGAAAACAAGAGACATTATGGTAGCCACTGTTGATCTCCTGTTGTCTTGCTTTGAAATCTGTGTCATTTATATTGTTTTCTTCTGATCTGCTTTGTTCTATTTTGTTTTACCCTCTTTAAAATAACATAAAGCAAAATCCAAAAATAAAAATAACTAAAATTGTAAAAATGTTATTAAAATTCATTTGGACAAAACATATTTGAGTGCACTCTGATACTCTGATATTGTATGAGGATTATCTATGTGTGTGTGTGTGTGTGTGTGTGTGTGTGTGTGTGTGTGTTTGTCCCATCTATGAGCAAATGTTTCTTTTTTTTTTAATTTTTGCTCAACAATTTTTTTCACTTTTTCTTTTTCATTTTTGGATCACATGATTATAATTTCATTTGGGTTACATATTTTAAAAAACATGGGTTTCCAGGTGTCAATATGATATTAAATTTGGTTGTCATATGTCACCAAAAATTTTTAATTTTTTTTTTTAAAAATCCCTTAGATTGGTAAGAAATTATTGGACAGGTCTCTAATAGATAAATAAGAAAACAGCTAACTGGAATCATTACCCAGTTATTGTTCATTAATAGGAAGCTCCAATAATATCCATAAGATATTATTGGAGATAGTCCAATAAATGTTATTTATAATATATATATATATATATATATATATATATATATATATAATTGCAATATGTTTACATTGGTCATCATCAAAAGACTAAGTTTTCTAGAAGTGAAACAAAGTTTTTGATTTGGAAATGCTCTGGTACAAAACTAAATTAAGAAAAAATGTTTTCATATGGTTATGAAAATTGACTGTTTTTATACTTGTTATTTAAATGCTTTGTATGCATCTATATACTTAGACATGACTAGATATTATAGAGTCCAGATAATGTCTGGACTTTAATGACCTCTCATTAAAGGTCAACCAGTTAAGTAAAAGTTTCTTCTGTATTAAGCAGAGATGATTTACTAAGAAGGCTATTTTTTGTCAAAATGGAAATTCAGATATGTTATAAAAATTTCATCATGATTGTCACACTACCATATTACATATGTTTTTTATTTCAAATTTTTTGTGCAAAACTATACAACTGCTCTCTGTAAACATTCTACAGAGATTTGACTACTAAAATACCCATGACTGGTAGGAAATAATGGTTCTACATTGTATTTCAAGGTGTTTGGTAGTCAGACAAAATTATAGTATTGAGATTGCCCCCATTACAATGTAATGCCATAGACCTTCTCTTCTGGATATTCAAAAACTTAGATTTGAAGACTAAAAACTAAAAGATGGGTGGGAATAGGAGGTCAGCCAGTATTTTGGCCCTATCCCTTCAAGGTCGATGAGGAGTCAGGATGTGAGAGAATTTCTGCTATGACATTCTACAACTCAATAAGTCCTTAATCCTGTGACCAAGGATATTGTTAGAAGATGGAGCAAAAGAATCAATAGTGTATAGTGTTCCTAAGGAGAGTCACTAGTAGAAAAAAGTCTCTCTAGCTTTCATAGAAAGCAACTTGGTCAAGCAATGGCTGTGACTCATCCAGACAGCTGACACTAACAGCTACGAGGTGTTATGCATAATTTCAAAGTAAATTTTGAGGAAACTTAACTGACCTTTATAGATAACAAGAAATTAATTATAATTAATACAGGTGTTACTTTAACTTGGTATTGAATATCCAACAGAAAAGTGTAATCACAAGATGTATAAAACAGTACCGTAGTAATTATTAATTATGAAAGAAACTCAAATCAGTAACATCAGACAGCTGTCAGCCACACTGTTATGTAACTGATATCATGGCTTAATGGGCAACATATGGTTAAACTGCTGAATGCAGGGACCTGAAATCTTTGGATTGGGAGCCTTTGCCTAAACAAGTAAGTTCATTAAGAATAAAAAGTGTTCAAAAATTAGAAGATCCTCCAGTTACAGAGTTCTCCAACCTCAGCTTCTGTAAGTTCACCTGATCACTCATCAGTTGCAACTACAGAACACAAAAGAGGGAGATGTGAGGAGCTGCTGAAGCTGGAAATCAACCACACATGTGGAACACTCAATGCCAAACCATGTAAACAAGGTGTTTCAGTTCTCAGAACATGAAGCACCCTGAGGGTGGCTAAGCAACCAAGTTTATAAGAAGAGTTTCACCTAATAGCCTCCCCAGTGTATAAACAAATGTACTGTGGTCACTAAGCAATTATTTTGTCTCATCTAGAGAGAAGGCTCCACCTGTTATCAGTTTTCTTTATTCTGACTCTTGTCTTTATTTCTTCATTCTCCATTGTCTGCCTGCTGCAAAATTTAGGAGCTGCGTTGAACTCAGCAACAAAGAATTTTTTTAAAAAAATTGAAATAAAGCAATATTTCTTCTCTAGAAGCATGGATTGTTAGTTTGCATGAAACTCTAGGTTTAATCTCCAGTACCTGCTCCAACTTACAAAAGATTTTGTCGTAATTTACACTTACACACTATGATACTAAAACATGTTTGAGTCTATATCCTTTTTCTGAAATGCTGATATGTTAAGCTACCTGTATAAATTTCCTGCAGTATCATCCACCAAAATAGACTACCAGTAGATTAAATCAGAAATCTAGATTCGACTCAATATCGCTAACTCTGACTCATTTTACAGACATTATCTGGTCTTACCACTTCTGGTGAAAAATTCACTATGAACTTTCCGAATCTTTGCCCTCTATGTTGATTTAAAAGGAGCTATTCAAACATATTTTCTAGCTTTTCTTTATATATGTTTTTATTCAAATAAAGAAAAAAATAGAAAAAAAAGAAGTATAATACTACAGAATTCAAAAAAGTTATCATAAAACCATTAGATGATACATTACACATTATCTTAAAAATAGTTGTTAAAGTTACAAAATAAAAAAAAATAAAAAGTGGTTAGACACTCAAGCATTGACAGTGCAAACCTTTCTGTTCAATGACCTAACAGAAATTTAGTAATATGATTACATATCTTACGCACTTGTACATATCATTATTTCCTTTAGAGCACTTTGCTTCCATTTCACTTTTACAATATCTAATATACTTTTGTATCTTATTAGTCTCAGTTTTTACAATTATGTACACAAGAGAGACAATGTGATATTTACTAATGTTAATTTTGTTTATTTCACTAAGGAGAATATTCTCAGTTTGCCTCCATTTACCTATAAAAGCCTCAAGACCATCCTTTTTATAACTGAATAGTATTACATCATATAAAAATACCTGTTTTTTCATCTACTCTGTGGTTGATGGGCATTTTGGTTGTTTCCAAGATTTAGCTACCATAAATTGTGCTACTATGAATATGGGTGTACATATATCACTGTAACATGATCTTATCATTTTTTTCTGAGCAAATATCCAGGAGGGGAATAGCTGGATTGAATGGAACTTCCAATCCATACTGATTTCCACAGTGATTGTATCAGTCTGCACTCCCAACAACAGTAGTGAAGTTTTTCCTTTCCCCGCATCCTCGTCAACATTTGTTATCAGTTGATTTCTTGATGGTGGCCATTCTTTGCAGGATGAGATGAAATCTCAGTGATGTTTTAATTTGTATTTCTTGAATGACTATTAATGGTAAACATTTCTTCATATATTTGTTTGCCATTTTTATGTCTTCATCTGAGAACTGTATGTTCATCTCAAATGCTCATTCTGGAGAGGGTCTTTGAATTTGGAGGACTTGAAGTTTTTCAATTCTTTATGTGTTCTGGATATAAGTCCTTTGTCTGAGGGATTGTTGGCTAAAACTGTTTCTCATTCTGTGGGTTTTCTTTTCACTTTGTTGAGAATTTTTTTGAAGTGCAGAAAACTTTTCAGCAATATGAGATTCCAGTTGTTGATTCTTTGAAGTATTTCCAGTGAGGTTTGCATTTTATTCATGAAATCTCTGCCTACCCTTATATCTCCAAGATTTCTACCTAACTTGTGCTCCAATAGATTTAGTGTTTCTATTTTAATGTTTAGATTCTTGATTATTTTGACTTTTGTTTGGTGTATGGTGATTGCCAATGCGTCTCTTTTCAGTCTTCAGCATGTGGGAAGACAATTTTTTCAACACCATTTATTAAAGAGGCTACCTTTTACCCAGTGAACATGTTTAGCTTCTTTGTCAAATATAAGGTGGCTGAGTTTCTTTGTAGTAGTGTTTGCATCTTCTAATCTGTTCCACTGACACTAAGATATTTTTCTTTGGCAATACCATGCTGATTTTATTACTGTGCCTTTGTAGTATAGTTTAAAGTCAGGAATTGAGATTCCTCCTGTCTTGCTTTGTTGCCCAGAATTGCCTTTGATATTCAAGGTTTCTTTGATTTCCAAATGAATTTTAGCAGTGTTTTCTCTAGATCTGTAAGACATTTTAACGGTATTTTGATAGTGAATGAATTGAATCTGTACAACAATTTTGAGAGTATAGTCATTTTCACAATTTTGGTTCTTCCTAACCAAAAGCAAGGAATATCCTTACATTTTCTAATATCCTCTTCAATCTCTTCTCTTAGGTAGTATAATTTTTAGAATATAGGTGTTTGACAATGTTGGTTAGGTTGATTCCTAAGTATTTCAATTTTTTAGATGTTATTGTGAAAGATGATATTTCCACAGTTTCTCTGTCAAGGAGTTTTTGTTTGTGTACAGGAATGCTACTGTTTTTTGAGCATTGAGTTTGTATCCAGCTATGCTGCTAAATTTGTTTATTAGCTCTAAGTCTTTTAATGGAGTTTTTTGGGTCTTCTATGTAGAGTATTATATCATCTGTAAGCAATGATAATTTAACTTCTTCTTTTCCTTCTTTTTATTCCTTCTATATTTCTCTCATGTCTGTTTGCTCTGGCTAATTATTTCCAGGACTATATTGAAGAGGAGTGGTGATAGAGGACGTCCTTGTTTTGTTCCTGGTTTTACAGTGAAGGATTTCAGTTTTTGCCCATTTAGTATAAAGTTGGCTATTGGATTGTCACAAACGGGCTTTGTGAGATTGAGGTACATACCATCTATTTTGAGTTTCTGTAGGGTTTTTATCATGAACAGGTTTTGGACTTTATGAAAAGCTCTTTATGCATCCATTGAGATAATAATCATGTGATTTTTACTTTTGGCTCTGTTGATGTGATGGATTACATTTATTGATTTGTGTATGTTGAAACATTCCTGCATTCCTGGAATAAATCCCACTTAGTCATGATGTATTATCTTCTTGATGATTTGCTGCCTTTTATTTGCTAGTATTTTATTGAGAATCTTTGTCTTAATGTTCATTATTGAGATTGGCCTATAGTTTTTCTTTTTGGTTGGTTCATTCTCTGGTCTTGTTGTCAGAGTGATAGTTGTCTCTAAGGATGAGTTATGTCAGACTGCTTCTCTTTCAATTTCATCGAAGAGTTTAAGGAGTACTGGCATTAAATCTTCTCTAAATTTCTTATAGAATTCAGCCATGAATTGATCAGGACCTGCACTTTCTTTGTTGTTAAGCTTTTAGTCACACTTTTTATTTCAGTAGTTGATATTAAGTTATTCAGAATTTTTATATCTTCTTGATTGAGCTTTGGTAGTTCATATGTTTTTAGGAATCTGTCCATTTTCTCTTTGTTTTCCACCCTATGGGAGTAGAGATTTTCAAAGTAGGTTTTCATGATCTTTTTAATTTCCATGGGACCTTTAATAATTTCCATCTTTTCCATTCTTATTGCATGGATTATGTTCTTTCTTTTTCTGGATAAGATTGGCTAGAGGTTTATCAATTATGTTTAATATCTCAAAAATCCAGCTTTTTGATTCACTGATTCATTGCATTTTTTAGTTTTAGTTGCATTAATTTCAGCTCTAATCTTTACAATTTCTGCTATGAGTTTCGAGTTTGACTTGCTCTTCCTTTTCTTGAAGCTTGAGATGTAATATTAGTTTATTTATTTGCACTTGCTCAATTTTCTTGATGTGACTATTGATTGCCATATATTTCCTTCTTAGGACTGCTTTCATTGCAGCCCATAGCTTATGGTATGTTGTATCTGCATTTTCATTGTATTGTAGGTATTGTTTTATTTCCTCTTTAATTTCATCTGTAGCCCACTGCTTGTTCAGAACATTATTTACTTTCCATATATTTATGCAGATTTTCTAGTTTCTTTTGCCATTGATTTCCAATTTTAGTGCACTAACGTCAGATATTATGCATGGGATAATTTCTCTCCCTTTGCATTTACTTAAGAATATTTTATGAGTTAACCTATGGTCTATTTTGCAGAATGTCCCATGTCCCAATGATAAGAATGTATATTCTGATGTGGTCGGGTGGAACGCTCTGTAAACCTCCACTAAGTCCATTCATTCACAGGCATGATTCAGTTCTGTTATTTCTTTGCTGCCTTTTTGTTTAGTTGATCTATCTCTTTGTGACAGTGGGGTGTTAAGATCTCCCATTACAACTGTGTTCTTGTGTTTTTGGCTTTTCATGTCAATTAACATTTGTCTTATATAGTTGTGTGATCCTGTATTTGGTGCATATATATTTATAATTGTTAGTTCTTCCTCTTGTAGTTCTCCACTTACAAGTATACAGTGGACTTCTTTATATTTTTAATCATTTTAGGTTTGCAGAGCACTTTGTCTGAAAACAGAATAGCTACCCCTATATTTTTCTGGTTTCCTATTGCATGAAATACTGTTTTCCATCCTTTGACTTTTAATCTACGAGTTACTTTTTGAGTCAGATGTGCTTTATATATATATATATATATATATATATATATATATATATATATAGCATATTGTGGATTCCTGTTTCTTGATTCATTCTGTCAACCATTTTCTTTCTTTTGATACGGGAGTTGAGCCCATTTACATTTATGGATATCACTGATATGTACTGGCTTGACTTTGCCCTGTTGTGTTCCTCTTGTCGATTTTCTAATTTTCTCCCTTATTTAAGTTCTTATCCAGCCTGGTGGTATCTTTTTGTTGTTCAGGAGATTGTGGTAATTTTTATTTCTTTACAGCATGTTTTTCAGTACTCTTTCTAGGGTTGGTTTGGTGGACATGAACTTCTTCAGTTGTTCTTTATCATGGAAGTATCTTGTTTCTCCATTAAATTTGAAAGACAGTTTTGCTGAGTACATCAGTCTGAGTTGAAAGTTGTTTGATTTTAGCATTTTAAATAATTCACTCCAAGCTTATTCTAACCTGAAGGATGTGCTGAAAACTCTGCCATGATTCTAATATACTTTCCTTGATAAATGAGCTATATCTTTTCTCTAACATCTTCTAGTATTCTGTTTTTAAGCTATTTTCCTGGGATCTTAATTATTATATGTGTGGGTATAGATTTATGTTGGTTGTGACTGTTTGGCATTCTATATGCCTCACTTATTTGTATATCAGATTTTTCCCATGGTTGGAAAATTTTCTGCTATTACTTCTGTGAATAGTTAACCTATGTCATTTGCATTGACTCCTGAATCTTCACTGATACCTATTAGTCTTATATTGTTTCTCTTGGCATCATCTTGAAGCTACTGAATTGTTATTTCATGCTACTTTCTTGTTTATATAAATTCTACACCTTCATGATTGCTATATGAGATTATGTCCTCAAGATCTGAAATTATATCCCCAGCTTCATTTAAACAGTTTTTCCAGCTTTGAATAGAATTTTTGTTGCTTTGATATCTCTTTGAATTCATTTCATGGATTCTGATTTTTTTACATTGTTTATTTAAAGTTTCAATCAATTTCCCTTGCCCCTATAATTTTTATCTATCTTCTTTAGCTATGTAGAACAACTCATTTACTAATGTTGTTATTTATGTCTTTATGTGAGAAATTATTTCTAATTTGTTTTCCTATTTAGCTTCATAGATTTGTTTCTTTGTTTCATTTGGTATCTTTTCAGTGATTTCTGATGTATGACATTGAAAGTTCTCTGTTTCACTGTCACCTATTCTTGTTCCTGATGGACTAGATGTTTGTAATCACATTTTGTTTTTGGGTTTTGTCATTGTAACCATCTGGGCCAGTATCTCGTTATTCCATCCCAATGGTCACAACTGTCAACAATGAGTCTCCAATGGTCTGACTATATGGTTGATATCTGTCTGATTGTTGGATACATAGTGCCTGGAACCTGCCAAGGTTCTCCATCAGGGCAAGGGACCACCAAATGTCCCATCAAACCAGCATGGGAAATCCACTGTAATTCAAGGTTCTGGGAGGGAGAGTGGGAGCCAAATATTCATAGCAATGCTTGGTCTAAGAGATGGGGAGAATAACTGAAGGCAACAGGTTGAGTTGGGTGGGTATGGTGGCCCTCTGTGCCAGCACATGAGAAAAGTGTGCCCAGTGCAGTTGTAGCATGCTAGCCTGAGTCAGGGTTGACACAGTGGTCCTTCTCTGGGCTACTGTATGGTGGGAGCACACCAGGGCACAGGCACATCATGGCGGTCTGAGCTGAGATGGGCACAGCATTTGCTTGCTTTTCTTTGTACTAGAGCCTATCCTATCCTATCCTATCCTATCCTATCCTACCCTATCCTATCCTATCCTATCCTATCCTATCCTATCCTATCCTATCCTATCTTATCCTATCCTATCGTATTCTATACTAATCTTCCATTTGTCTATCTACATGCACTACAAATTGAAAAAAATCTCAGTCTATTACTTAAAAACTCTCAATAATTTTATTGAACTTAGCATAGTATCTCTTGGTATGACTTCTGAGCTTTGATTATAACATTTGCCACCTCTTTGTAACACTCATTATTCTGATATCTTTTCTCTACTTTTTCTTTTTTAAATAGGAGCTCGCTGTGTCATCTAGGCTGGTCTTGAACTCCTCATGTAGCCCAGCATAACCTCTAACTCCTGACAACCCTCTTGCCTTTGCCTCCCCAGAACGAGGGTTTCAAATATCTGTCATCATCTTAACTTTCTTTTTGTACTTCAAAAGCATCTAACTATTTTAAACTTAGGATCTTTGATTATTATGTGTTCTTACATTTCATATGTTTAAGTTCCTTCACTTTCCTGATAAAATAAAAATAGAAATTGCTCTGTAAGAAATCTTGAAACATAAAGATCACCAAGTTATTTTTAACTACAAACTTTTATTTTCATGGTCCTCATTTGAGATTAAATTATATAATTATTGGTGTTTTGTTTACTTAAAGTCATTTTCTCCAATGAATTGTTAATCTGTTTCTGTGTAATTCAAATGCATGTCACTCCACCTCATACCTGACATATAGTCAATAAATGTTTCTTACACCAATAGGATGATAAAAGAAATGAAACTTTTTGTGAAAAAGTAATAGCTGTAGGGCTTTTTTATGAGTTTTTCCAAAATCCCATGTTTTTAGTTCTAGATAATTAAATAATTTTATAAGATATAGCAATATGACCACATTTGATAAAATGTAATTCATTTAAAACATTGTTGGTTTGATTTGTTAACTTTTAACATGGTCTTTTAATTTAAAATTAAATAAACTGTGGTCAGTTAATATTTGCTTTTACTACAATGAAAATAGCTAAATGAATTGTTGAACTTGAGAAAGAGGTTTAGCAGAAGCATGATCATAATATTCCATAAATGATATAAATATATAAACATTTAAATTAAATTACATGACTTAAAAACAGTGAAACTTAATTTTCCTTTGACAGCACCCCTTTATGTTTTATGAAATATGGAAACTGAGCCTTAGTATAATGAAGATTGGTGATTCAGAGTCTTCTTGTGAGAAATAAAAATGAACTGTTTAAGAACTTAATTGGAATACTTTAGAGAATATTATAAATCAATGTATAAAAATGTAATTCACTTTTTAGTATGTAAGTTAAAGACTGAGAACTCTAAGAAATAACAAAAATCTCATGGAATTTTAAATTATTGATAAAATTATTTTTGTGATTGGAATAGTTTGTGTTCAAGTTTCCCTCACTTCAATTTGATTGTTTTAAGAAGAACCAAGCCCTTCCTAATCCTGATATATATGAAATACAATATTATATTTCTTATATTACAGATAAAGCTAGTTGTCAAAGGGTCAAAGTCTGTCTGTCACTACTCTTCAAGCAGTCTAGAAGATCAAGGACTTCAGCACCAGAAACCTGATGATAAAAAAAACCTAAACCATCTTTGTTAAAAATGACACACTTAGACTGTGTGGAAAAATTTGTACATTTCAATCTGTGGTATAAACTAAAAAACTACAAAGTGCAATAATCAATACATATGTGGACACATATATATGTACACATTAATATATTAGATATGGAAATGCATGTAGTTTATGAATTATTGTCTTAAAGATAATCTAGAAATACTTTATAATAGTATCATTTTATCACCTGGTCATCAAAGTGACACTGTGTAGTTAATTTAAGTGTGGTTGGTGAGATTCTACAGCTAAAAACTTTTAAAATAGATGTCTGCCTCTATGCATAACTGAAAGAAATTTTATAATAATTTGCTTAGATGTTTTACACCCTCCTAAAAATGTCCAATTTCTTCTAGAAGCATCGGTTATTTTTCAGTTTTCTATCACATACCTACCACATATCTACACACAATGCTTGATATTTTCAAAGTAAAGATAATAAAATTTTCAAATATAAGGATATTTTATTTGAAAAGCTAAGTGTGATAAATGAATATTAGAAGAAAAATGATATAAAGTAGTTCTCAAACTATTTGCAATATCCATGACATTACTCTTAAACACATCAAGATCATCACAAATTTTTACATATATCATATATATTAATATTTGCTATAATTAATACAAAATTATATACCTATTTTCTAATTTTTTAAAAGTTACAACAACTAACTCTTTATATGTAAAGGCAAATAACGTTTGTTTAAAAAATTAGCATTTTCCCTCTCTCAACAAAATTTGTGAGGAGCATTGATTTACAGGTGACTTAATAGAAGAGAACTGGACTCTAAAATCTGCATCTGAACTCATATTTAACTACCTGCTGTTTACTTTAAACATATGGAAAACATCTATTTTTTGTAGTTATTAAATGAAATGCTTTAATAGTCCTACCAGATAATTGTGTATATTCTCTGAAACTCTATCAAATTCATTCCCAATAGTCGAAAAAAGGAAAATAAATCCATTTAACATTTCATACCCAGTTACATTAAAATCTCTTTTTATCTTGTATTTTTAAGTCAGATACCACACAGAATGTTTTAAAATTACACATTTATTATATAGAAAACTACAACTCACTGAGCTTTGTAGATGTTCCAAGTGTTGGTATGTTTGACTACCCAATACTTTTAAAAATCACATTGCTAATATCACCACTAATCTCACTAAACTGTTTTTTATTGGATAGGAATATATTTTAGTACTATACCTTTTCGGCATGAATGAGGCCTGGAATCTGTCCCCCAAATCCCTCAAAATAAGTCTTGGACCATGGTATCTCATAAGACTGTTTCAAGTATCTAATTTTTTTTTTACAAGAACACCTTTCATATTCTAGGAAATTATTATAGTCAGGTTTTTTAATACAGACTCAGTTAATAGTTAAGGAACTATCTCCTAACACCTGAGTAATCATGGTTTGTCCTTCATTCTTTCAACAGTACCCTATGGGGGGAAAATTATTCATCTTAGAATTAAAAAGCTAATTGTTTTTTCTCATGATAATCATATTAGTTAGTTCAGGATATCATGCATAAACATCACAGAAAAAATGGCATAAACAACAGAAATTAACTTTCTCAAAGTTGTAGACAAAGGCTTAATCTAGCGTGCTACCATATTTAGGTCTGGGAATGTTCTCTTTCTGCCTGCAAGAAAGATGATTTCTTACTGTGCTTACCAGAGCAGGAGAAAAGAGAGAGATTAATCTACTCTTCTCTTTATAAGGCCACCAATCCTTTTGGATCCAGATCTAATTTAATGCACTTAGATTACATCATATAACTTTAGTTATTTCCTTAAAATCCTATTTCCAAAAACAGTTACACTGAAAGGTGAGATTTCAACACACAAATTTTGAGCAGAAACAATTAAGACCATAGCAAAGGTCAACATAGTTTGGCATACATTAGAAGTGTTTTATGAATGCTTCCATTTTGTCAGAAAGAAAAACAGAAGAAGCTGGGAAGATGGTGGACCAATAAGCAGCAAAGTAAAGAGCCTGTCTGGGAGAAATAGTTCAGATGCCGGAATAAAACATCCTGGAGAACACCAAATGGAAGGAGACAGATCCTTGACCCAGGGAGAAACTAAAAGGGAAAAAAAGAAAAGAAAAGAAAAGAAAAACATGGATGGAAGGCTGTAGCCAGATTCACTCTCAACAGAGCTGGTACCACTGTGTACAGAATGCCTCTGGAATCCAAAGTCCCAAGGTTGCAGTGAAGTTGGAGGTTGGTGAGCCTGAAGGCCTCAGCAGGAGAACATGTTCATGGAAGCGAGCAGTGTAGAACAAAACAGAACTGGCTCAGAGATCTGCACCAGCATTGAGCATAGGGAATTCCTTCTGCAGGAGTGGGGGATTGGTCAGGCTACATTTTGGAGTTGGGCACCAGCACTGAGCATAGGGAATTCCTTCTGCAGGAGTGGGGGATTGGTCAGGCTACATTTTGGAGTTGGGCAGGATGAGCAGCAGACTGCAGCAGCTCCAGTCAGCCACTCCAAGTGCAGAGAAGATTGGTGAGAATTTCTTGGGCTGAGTCCCACCCCTGTGCATGATCTAGTAGCCAAACGCAAGGTCTCCCTGAAACTATCCCTAACCCACCTCATTTGTGAGGCACACATTAACTTGGTGAAGACTCCCAGTCTTCAAAAGGGTGTGGCCAGTCTGCCCCACAGCTGCCTGTACTTCAGTGGTCACCAGCAGACTGTGGAGGGCAGCATTCCCTAGCCAGCATGCTTCAGAACAATCGTAGCCAACACAAGAAGTGCCAGGGACCCCCCCACTATCCACTTGTCTGGAAGAAACCAGAAACAGGACAAAAGAAAGAAACAGTGGAATGAAGGGCACAACCAAAGGCAGAAGAATATCATGGCAGAGATGGGGCAGACAAGGTTGGTCATAATTGTTATCATGGATGGCTTCAATACACTAAACAAAGAAATGCAGGCAGAGTGGATCAGGTGATAAGGTCCATCAAGATGCTATAATAAGAAATATATTTAACCTGAAAGAATGTTTATGGAATGAAAGTTAAAAAAGAGAAAATAATGCTCTATGTGACATGAAACCAGAAAAAAGTGGTGGTAGCTTGCTCATCAGCTGTAGATTGGTTGGGAATACATAACACTTTTATACAATAAAGAACTACTCACCTGTAAGGAAAGAAAACCTTGAGGCTTTTGTAGCTAAAACGATACAACTTGAGACCAAGATTGAGATTAAAAAGTTCAGGAACCACTTTGGTAAAGAGCAGGTTGCCTCCCTTATCTAAAAACTAAAGAAGTTAGTGGGATACAAAATGTATAATGTTTGCTGTCTAAATAGGGAATGCAGAGGACATTGTTAATCTTGTATCATGATTTGAACCAATTGCCTTTCATACTCTGTTTAGTTTGATTATATTCTGTTCCAGTTTATCTGCTTGTACTAGATTTGAGGGCTTAGACAGCTGTTCCAAAGATAGCAGGATATACTATAGTAACCAGTTTTAATTTCTTATTAACTTAATCTGAAACTCTGTATTGCTTTCACTTGCTTGTTTTGGATAATTTTATTTGAATCTGTTATGTTTGATCACTGTCTTGTCTTGACTGATTTTATTCGAATTTGTTATGTATGATAGTATCAAGTCTGAGAGTATAGACAACTACTCTGAAGAAATAAGATTCACTATGATACCCATTCTGGTTTGACTATTATCTCCTTTTGAAGTCCTATACTGTCCCCAATATTTTATTTTTATTGATTTTGTTCTGCACTTCTATGTTCGATTTTATTGTGCCTGATGATATGGGCAATTCTATTGAAGATAACAAGAAGCATCATGGTAACCATTGTAGATCACTTTGTATTGTGATTTTAAATCATGTACTATGGTCCTCCTTTTGTTTTGAAAGAACCCATTTTTTTCTCATGTGGTTTTATACTTTTCAAAATGATTTTTAAAATTTTTTAAATAAAAAAGAAAACAAATAGATTGTTACTAAGGCTTTAAATTCAATAACATAAATGTTAACTGGTAATTAGAGTTATTTTAATATGAAACTATCTTTTTCCTTTTGAGAAATTTGAAGAATATCGTGCTTACTAGTGATACATTTCCAGGAATTTTCTCAGCACTGTATTTATGGCAACAGTATAAATTTCATCACAATAATATTCATTAATAGTGTGTATCTTGAATTTTCATAAGAAGAATCTGAAAACCAGGGATGTATATAAATCTACAAATCTTCATTTAAAACTTGATGAATTAAAGAATTCGAAATCAGTCAAACCAAAAGCCTGACAAAGTGGTGCATGCCTATAATCCTAGCACTCAGGAGGCTGAGACAGGAGGATCATTGCAAGTTTGAGACCAGCTTGGGCTACAAAATTGACTCAAGGCCAGCCTGAACTGCATAGCATGACCCTGTCTCAAAAAGAAAAAAGAAAAATCAATCCAAATCAAAAATAATGAACATATTATAAAGTGAAACAGAAGAGATTGAAAGAGATATTACTGGTCAAATCTGAGACAATTTTGGCATCAACATATTAAATGATAGTAACATTATAATCTATTGAAGAAATAAGAATTAATAATCCCATATCAATTTAGTAAAAAGGAAAGTAAAGCTCTACTTTACTATAGAAATACAAATAATAAATATTGAGTTGAACTATTGAATTGAGTTTTTACTATTTTGGGGGGGGGTGGAGATTAAACTCAGGTCCTTGTATACGTCAGGTGAATACCCTACCACTTACTTATTCCTCCTTTTTCATAAAATAAAAAAAAATCATTAATTGCCAAAAAAACGTTTTGGTAGCTAAATTCCAAGATGGGACTAACTATTCAAAATCCTGATCATCATTTATACGCCCATGTACTACCTTTCTATGAAACTAATAGATATAAATTGTCATAAGCAGTTTCCCTACCTGATACACAGAAAGTATTGAAACTTTTTCTTTGTTCTCTGTGTGTCACTATTTAGAGAGAATTCATGGAAACAACCCCAAGAAGAAAACCAAATGCTGATAAACTGAGACCATATGTCAGTCCTAGAATAACTGAAATCTCCTTAAAATAACCACCTTTGTGAACTATTTTTAAAGCAAATCTGTAAAATAGGAAAAAACAAATCTATTAGGTTTCAAATCTTCAAATGACTGTATATGGATTTGCAGATGGCATCTTCAGTGCAACATCAATAGAAACTGAGTCAGAATAACATTTTACATCAGTTCTCAATTCATGACCTCCAGAAAGTGAAATAATATGCTACATCTAGGGGCAATTTATCCCTTAGCCACAGAAAGAAAATAATAATTTGTTCCTGAAATGGATCTAGAGGTAAAAATTCAAAGAGAAACAGGATTTTTACATAGTTAAAAGTATATCATATAAATCACATATTAATTATAAAGAGAAATTATTAACTAAGAGACAAAAAGTGGAGAGAAAAAGAAGTAAAGGAAGAGAAAGCAGAAAGGCCAAAACAGAATGTAGAAGACTTCTGTATTCTTTCCAGAAGACTAAAATGATATTAAAATAAAAAAGTTAAAAGAAATAAATTTACGTATGAACATTGTCTATGGTATGCTTAAAACTGGGTGTTTCATGAAATTAACATTTATAGCTGAGAAAACAAACTGAGTCTTTATTGTGTAAAAATTAACTATGTGGTAGGTATTGGAAATTAATCATAAGTATAATAAAATTTTGTTTACATAAGATATTTTCTGAATAAAGTTATTGTTTATGTAGTTTTGTTTTAGTTTTTGATTCTGTTTTGGTACTGAAGATTGAACTCATGACCTGGCACTTGCCAGGCAGGTGCTTGTGCCACTGAGCTATATTCCAGGCAGGTGCTCGTGCCACTGAGCTATATTCCCAGGGCTCTAATATGTAGATTTTGGGGAATGCCCCAAAATCTATTCATCACCTATGGAGAAGATTAAACTAGATATAAATAGGCTTGCCCAGCATTTCAATTTCCACTTAAAAGCCTGACATTAGGAGTGCATGGAACACTCATATAATGCCTTTATTGTCCAAAGATAGGTTCTACTTTAATAAAAAGTTTAAAAACTGTTTTCCATAAAATTACATACAGAAAAATAGTTAAAATCCAGTAGCATGCTTCAGAGTAATTCCAAATATTTTTTAAATCATCTTTTTATATCCATGTACCTTTTGCAGGTATTAGAAAGTGAACATTAAAGTCTTATTTACCAAAATTAGCCTCAGTATCTGTGATATAGAGCAGTAGAATTTTATGATATACAGTTATGCCCTTCAGGGACCATTAGTAATTCTGGCAGACATTTTGTCTTCGTGATCTCAGATATGCTTGAAGCTGATGAACATTTTACGATGCACAGGACAACTTCTTGTAACAAAGAATTATTCAGCTGCAAATATCAATACTACAGAGATTGTATCACCTTTATATAAACAATCTTAAGCCAGGATCCTGTAAATCAGACTAAAATGCAAAGGCTTTACAATATTCCTTATGCATAATTTTTTATTTTTAAATTACTTTTTTCTGTTTTTTTTTTCATTTTCTAAGTAATTTTTAACTATATGGTATTTTTATATGTTTATTTTTTCATACACATTCTTTTTATTTTCTTTACAGACAGGAAGGATGTCTGACAAAATTTTTTCAGTCCCTATAGTCTCAGAATAGCAATTTGTAATTAGTAATTCTGGGTCTGCTCGCAATTAACTAAGCATCAATTTATCCTAATTAGTCATCAATTTCCTCTTTTCTCCAATGAGGGAGATCTAACAGGATTAGCAGTTTCTAAAGTGATCTATACAACCTCCAGGCAATATTCCCCAGGCACTGAGTGTTAAGGACAAGCTTAGCCATGGTCTGTAGACCTGCAAATCTCGTTCCACAGGGCAGGTTTCTGTGTAAATCTGTCACCCTTATTTATTTCCATTTGGACAACAAGGTCCTCTGTTAAAGAACAACAAAATTTAAAAGCCATTGCACCACATTATAGCCTAATTCTCTTCGAAACTTAAAAAATACAAATTTTATAGCATTTTTATGAATACATTTTTTCAGTATGTTTTATTTTCATTATCCTTTAGAAAAGTTCTTTACATTCAAATTCATCCCATACCTACTGATATATCAGTATTATTTTGTTAATTATTTTATGATATTACAGAGTTTAGGGAGTCTCTCTGAATTGGTTAGTGGTAGAACACATACATATTGTGCCTGAGGTCCTAAACACGCACACACACGTGCATCTATGTACACACACAGCACAAGTGTTTACTACGTTCTTTGTATGGTTTTAAATTGGACATTGCAAGGGATGTGATATCCTTTGCTTTGTAAGACGGTGACAGCTTTTAGGAATATCAAATTGTCCATAATGTGATAAAAGTGGGTAGCAATGATCAGAATCAACGTGTCTTACAGAGGCATCTAAAGAAGCCTGGGGCAAGTGAGGGACTCTTCTATCATCTCAGTCTTGTATTGTCAGGCATAGGATGGAATCAGATTTGTTCTCATTATTTTTGGAAGAATAACTGAAATCTTACATGTTTAGTATAAATTTGGCTTTTAAAATGTTTTCTACATACATTTTATAGGTTCTTTTGCTGATGAAACTAAACATATCTGTTTGTTTTGTGCAAGCTTTCCAATTTGAATATTCTGAATGTACATCTCTAACCAGTTTTTATAATATTTGTGTGTACTTATTATTATGGTACTTTCTGGTACTACAAACAAGATTTAAAAGTTTCATTATAACAATATTTAAAAGTTTCATTATGCTGATGACCAGGAGGAGGAAAGAATTAGAAAGCAGTTTTTCAAAATAGAAGCAAAACTCAAATTAAATTTGGATCTTTCCTTCTTTTTTCTTTTCTTTTTTCTTTCCCTCTCCTGCCCTTTACTTTCACTTCCCTTTGCTTCCCTACTCATCCCTTTCCTTCCTTCCTTTCTTTTCTTTCCTATGAACAGCTGAAAATACATAACTTTCTATTTACTTGTACAAAACTGAGATGTTTCTCTAACTAGAAAAAGTTTCTCCTTACGGACTAATCAGTGACCACCAAAATATGTTTCAGTATTTAACTTAAAACCTCTGAGATGTAAAAAAAAAAATGCTGTATTTGTTTTTATTCCTGCATTCAGCACTCTAATTCTGAATTGTTAGAGGCAATTCTAGTTACATGCAAATAATTGCATTATATTTTCCAGAGCAGATCAAAATTTTGTTCTATAGAACGAAAAACATAACTTTAGTATTTTAGCTTCGGATGAGACAGCCCCAAATGCACAATAGACTAATTAATATATCTAGCTATTTAAAAAAAAATCTTTTCATAATTATCCATGCCAAGTTAAAATGTTAAATATAGTGGAAAAAAGTTGATTGATTACTATGAATTTTTGGCAGCTGTAGCCTTTGAAGCATGAAATACATTATCATTGTCCCCTAATGTATTGAACTGATATTTGCTTTACATAAAAGAGGCTTCATTTATTCCCAAAATAACCAGAGGCTAAATTTAACATGTACAAATAAAATGACCTCTATTTTTTCAAATGATGACCGAAAACCAAAGGACAGTCAGAAATAACTTGCACAATGTATAATTAATAAAGTTGTAATTTAATGTTCATTCTTGAAACACGTTTGTCCTTTACAAGTTATTGAATATAACATGCTTCCAGTTAAATTTATTGTATCATTATATTTGCTATATAGAGTCATATTGTAAAGAATAATTGCCATGCTATTAATGGCTAATAAAATGGTGCTTCTTAGGCCTCACATTTGGGTTGTGAGGTCAAGTTTAATATTTTATAATCTGGTTATTAAATCATTTTCAAAGCAAGAGAACAAAATTACTCAATTCATTTTAAAGCAAAAATGTTTTCTTTTAACTTGAGTATTCCTTTAATACAATTTGATTGGAGTAAAATAAATGATGTATTTTCTCACAATTAAAAAAGTTTAAACTACTTCTGTGTTTCAGATATTATATAGATTTGTTCATCTTTTTCATATGCTATTAGTAGGACATTCATCATTTTTATGGTTGCATGGAATTCTGCAAGTGTAATACATGACATTTCCCAAACAAGATGCATTGTGATAGCAATACTTGAGTATTTAATAAATATATGAAAATGAAGTGTTTTTTTTCCCCAAACATATTGACATCTCCCATTTTCCATCTCTAAACCACTAGAAAATTTGGTAGACATTCTACTGACACCACTAAAGGGAGTAAGTTGCTTATATATTTATCCATTATAAATTATTTTAATTATTATTTACAAATTTCTGCCACATGTGTTAAAAATATGAAAATGTTGAAATATTTTTTCTGGTATCTCCAGGGTTTCACATGTCTATTTATGCAAAACATAGACAGATAGAAAGCTTAAAGTAGATAATTTAAGTTATTATTCCAGGATATGACAACATGTGTGTTTTATAAGTTTGCAGTCTGTGATTTTGATAAGCAAGTGACAATTGCAACCAACCCTATGTGATCCAGACCCAAGAGAACACCAAAAGGGTTAATGAAATTATTGAGTCCCTGTATGGTTCCTTCTCCTTCTTAAGTGCAAATAAATTACAAATAAAAAAATTTCAAAAGGCAAATAAATAACATTTTTATTTTAAAGGAAAACAAAAACAGCAGTACAAAATTTCAAAGCAAGCTTGAAGGAGAGTAACAATGGTAAGTAAACTGTGTTGCTATCTTCAAAGTATCTGTTACTATTACAAGAGACAAGCATGAAAAAATTGATCAAATTATATAGGCACAAATATTTCTTTTCAAGAAAGTAACAGCAATTAATATTATAACTATATTAACATATATATATATATATATATATATATATATATATATAAACATAATTTGGTTTCCCTTTTCCCTTACTTCTTTTCTCCTTTCTCCCATACCAGTTTTTCTTTCCTTTTGAACAGTTTCTTCACATTACACAATATCTGGCGTACCTTTTGGATCATATTTACTTTTCCAGCTTCTTACACTAGGCAGGCAATAAAATGTTTATACATGTGAGTCTGATTAATATTACTTAATGAGTATAGTCTCAAGTTGCCTCTATTGCCCTATAAATGTCTCAAGTTTACCATTCTTTCAGCAAGTTCTTGCACATCGAAAGAAATATCCTACAGAGTGAAAAGATAACTCACAGAGTAGAAAAAAATGTACAGCCAACTGTCCCTCAAAAAAAGGGATTCTATATGGAACATATGAAAAAAAATCAGAACCCCCAAATTCAAAGGCTCAATTCAAAATTGCATAGCTGAGATGAACACAAACATCTCATATGAAGAAATACAAATAGCAAATAACAGAGGCTGGGGATTTAGCTCAGAGGCGTAAGCTCCTGCCTTGCAAGTGTGCAGTTGTGAGTTCGATCACTGGTACCGATAAAAACAAAAACAAAAACAAAAACAAAAAACAAATAACTATATGAAAAAATATTCTGCATCACTGGTCATTTGAGAGATACAAATTAAAACAACACTGAAATTTCATCTCACCCTTGTAAGAATGGCTATTAACAAGATATCAGCTAATAACAAATGATGAAGAAGCTGTGGAGAAAAGGAATCCTTCTCCACTGCTGGTGGGATTGTAGACTGGTGCAACCAATGTGGAAATCAGTGTGGAAATTCCTTTAAAAACTAGAATTTGCAGTCCCATTTGATCCTTTTGGGTATTTTCCCAGAAGAATTAAAAACATCATGCCACAGTGATATATGTCAACCGATGTTCATAGCAGCACAATTTGCAATAGCTAAATCTTAGGAACAACTCAAAAACACATCAATCAAGGAATGGATAAAAAAGGATGTGATAATTTTATACAAGTAAATTTTAATAAACATATTAATAAACAGTTCACCATGTGTGATAGATGGATCACCAATATATATTCCATTCAGTAAAAAGTGATTTATGTTGCTTTCTAGTTAAAGAGGGTTTCATCCTCCATGAAATTACTAAGAAGCACATTGGTGGACACACTTTAAGAGTGAAACAGAAGTACATAGTAATAGAGAGAAGGAAACTATCAGCTCATAGATGACTGTGCTAAGAGAGAAGAGTCAGTGCAATGGCTCAAAGAGAATGATAACCCTGCTGTGGGAGAGAATAGTGACAGTGCCAAGTGCAGAACAAAGTATGTGTAATTATCAACTCTCCTTTTCTATAACTCTTTAAAGTCTTCAATAAAGTCTTAATTTTACATTACTTTATTATGTATTTGCTTCTGTGTGTGTATGCGTGTGTTTAAGAGAGACAGAAAGAGAGAGGGAGAGAAAGAGCATAAGGGAAATGGAGAGGGAGAGAGATAGAAACAGAGACAGAGAGAAACAGAGTGAGTCGGAGAATTTCATTTAAACAAAGTGTGATGATTTTTGTTTTCTAGTTAATGTGAAATTAATAACCACTATTCTTTACAAAAGATTACTTAGAAAACTGAGGATGAAGGACAGCTTGTACCTGAAAAATCCACCCACTTGTCCATCGCATCACACCATCACAACAATCTCAGATACTCGTAAGAACTATTGCAGGGTGTATGTACTTAGGTATGCATACACTGATGGGTATGGTTAAAATTATTTTATGTACGTAGAAATACAATACTTTAATACTATATAATTTAAATATTCATTTAAAATAAAATTGTAGGAATATGAAGATAAAAGGATGACTCCCTACACGTTGTCAAAACTTGCATGATCCTTATTTAAAGAACTAGCAACGAAAACTTTCAGTATTTGACCATTTATTATGATGTTGGCTATTGGTTGACAGAGTGACTTTTATCAGTTTGAGATAAAGATCATCTTTTCCAATTTTCTGTAAAATTTTTATCATGAATGGATGTGGGACCTTGTCAGAAGTATATTTCTGCATCAACTGAGGTGATCATGTGATTTTTATCCTTGACTCAATTGATATGGTGTATTGTACTTATTGATATGAGTATATAAAAACACTCAAATCCCAGAGATGAATCTTACTTGGTCATGGTGTATAATCTTCTCAATGATTTGATGCATCTTGCTTGCTAATGTTTTACTGACAATTGTTTAAGTAGGGAGATGGGCCTTCTCTGGTTTTGGTATTAGGATAACGTTTGCTTTTAGGAATGATTTTGGGCATAGTGTTTCCTTTCAATTTCACTAAAGAGTTTGAGGAAGTATGATAGTATATCTTCTCTAAATTTCCTGCGAAATTCAGCAGTTAGTCCATCAAGCCTGGGCTTTTCTTTGTTGCAGGTTTTAAATTATACAGTCAATCTCATTGACTATAATTGGGTTATTTGTATTGTTTATATCTTCTTGATTCAGTTTTGGTATTCATATGTATAGAGAAGTCTTTCCATTCTGTGTTTTCCATTTTTTTTTTATGTAAAGGTTTTTGAAGTTGATATTGATAATCTTTTGGAATTCCGCAGAATCTGTTGTGGTTTAACCCTATTCATTGTTGTTTGTATGGATCTGAGTCTTTTCTTGCTTTTTCTTTGATAATTATGGTTAAAAGAGTGTCAATTTTATTTAATCTTTGAAAGAGCCGATTCTTTAATTCATTGATGCTTTCTATTATTTCCTTAGTCTCGATCGCATTAAATTTTGCTCTGATCTTTATAGTTTCCTACCTTTTATGAGCTTTGTGCTTGACTGGTTCTTTTTTTCTAGGCTGTCATCTTATTAAAAAGCTTTTTCACAACAAAGTAGACCACCAACGGAATGAAGAGACAACTCACAAAACAGGAAAATACATTTTGCCAGCTGTTCCTTAAAGAAAGGACTGATTTTTAGAATATATAAACATTTTTTTTAAAAAATCATAATCCTCAAATTTAAAGACCCAATCCAAAAATGGTCATCTGACATGAATACATAGGTCACAGCTGAAGAAGTACAAACAGCAAATAAATACATGAAAAAATGTTCAATTTAATACAACTGGTTACATCAAAAAATTTAATGCAAATTAAAACAATGCTGAGTTTCCGTGCAGCCCCAGGTTATACTCAAGAAATCAATCAACCAAAAATACTGGTGGAACTGTGGAGGGATACAGAACTATTCTCCATTGTTGTTGGGACCATAAACTGGTGCATTCACTGTGGAAATCAGTGTGGAGATTCCTCAAAATTCTAAAACTAGAGGTTCCATTTGAATCAGCTATTCTCTTTCTTGTTATCTTCCCAAAATAATTAAAAGCATCATATAAAGAAGTATATGCACATTCACGCTTATAGCAGTACAGGTTGGAGACGCTAAACCATGGAAATAGCCCAGATTTCCATCAATCAATGAATGGATAAAGAAGATTTTTTAATATAAAGGAATATTTCTCAGTTATAAAGAAGAATAAACTTGAAACACTTCTAGGTTTATGGATGCACCCTGAAACCATTCTCTTAAGTGACATGATTTGTATACACATATGTAAATATTGTATTGCTTCTTTGGTGTGAGAAAATGAAAGCATAAATAAGGACCAAAATGATTCACAGGTATTTAATATAAAAAGAAAATTTTCAAAAATTTGAAAATGAGATCTAGGGGAAGGGGAGAAAAGGAAGGAGAAAATGAAAATGATAACAAAAGAAAAATGGAAACAAAGTTTTTGTAAATCCTTTTCCCAAGAAGGGCAGTGGAAGAAAATCAAGATACGTCATCTACAGCTATAAATTCCCTATGATGAATGTAAGCATTGTGCATAATTAAAATGTAGCAATAAACTTAATTTATAAATCAGGAAGGCCACAGCCTCAGATGGAAAGATAAAAAATCTATTTAGAGTTCATGGCAGTCTTTACTAAAATATTTTAACATAACAGTATATAACCAGGGAGATAGCAGCTTAAAATTGTTTTAATTCACTTTTCCAAAATAAGAGCTCCTTGGATTTTGCATTAGTTTATATTTAGTACTATAGTTAGAAAATGGGCTTAAAATCCTTATCATTCATATAGTGAATAAAGAAAACAGAAATACTTTATTTACAGGGTTATTATAATTGTTAAAGAAAAGTATATGTGAAGCATCTTAATAGTATGTGGCACAATGTAAATATTCAGTTAACTATTGCATGCTATATTATTAATCAAGTCACTAATTCAGAGAAATAATTACAAATATCCCTTTGAGAAAAATTAAACATATGGCATTGCTAAATTCTGACAGTCTGATTTATCTGTAGGAACAAACCAGATGGTCATTATATTTGTTGCATCAATGCTGCCAGGATTTTATACCTGAATATAGTTCTGCCTCAGAACAGTCTGGTCCTTTCCTTCTTCACACAGCCACCAGCTATATAAAAACAATCTCTTTTATTTAATGAAGCATATGCTTTATGCATGGTACATTTTTGTTTTAAAAACATGTCAACTCACTTTTATGAAAGATTAATGCTAAGAAATTACATCAATTTTAAAAAAATTCCAACTTCTAAAATGGTTTGATTTTTTTCTAACAAATATAGCTGTTTAAGTGTATCTAAGTAAGTAGTTTCCTAAGTTTTAAGACAAGAAAAATAATACTTCAGAAACTGATAGAATTTAAGTTTCTGATCAATATTATATTAATTAGTTAATATGGCTGTCTAGACTGAATCCTTTTTTCTTTTGTCAAAATGTCAACTCATTTTTCATGTATATTAACATTATGATTCTTACATTTCTATAAAAAAAGACTCAGAATAGTCTAAACATATTTGATAAAGGGACAAAATTAGAGCTCCAATTCTCCCGAATCCCATGATTTATCACAAAATTACACCAATCAATACAAAATGGCATTGATACCAAGATATACAAACAACCAAAGTATGAATAGAAAGTCCCCAAATAGATATCTATATGAGACATTTGATTTCTGGCAAAGATGCAAAAGCATTTACTAAGTGGAGAAAAGATTGTACTCTCAATAAATATCTTGAACAACTGTATATCCAAATGTGAAAAGCCCAAACCTTCTAGAACATCAAAAATTTCTTAAAACATCCAAAAGTCAACTCAAAATGGCCCATAGTGATTTGGTTAAAGTGAAGACAAGTGTGGCCTGAGTCATTTTTGGGCTGAAGTTATTCCCTCTGGGGTAAAATACATGTTTTTTTCCTTATCACATTAATGAAACAATATGATGATTATGCATGCATGACATTTATTTCACTAATAAGTACATTTTCAAGTTACATCCATTTACCTATACAAATGTCCAGTTTATCATTCTTTATGGCTGAATAGTATTCAATTATATAGAAATACCACATCTTATCCATTCCTCAATCAATGGGTATTTAGGGTATTTCCAGGATCTAGCTAATATAAACTGATCTGCTATAAACTCGAGTGCACATATATCACTGTGGTATGATGTTTACAGCTTTTCAGAAGATACCCAGAAGAGGAATAGCTGGGTCAAATGGGATCTCCACTCCTAAATTTTTGAGTAATCTCTACACTGATTTCCACTATTCTGAATTCCCACTAATAATGGAGAAGGGTTCTTTTTTCCCCACAGCCCCTCTAACATTTGTTATTGATTGATTTCTTAATAAGAACAATGCTTTCTGGGGTGAGGTGAAATCTCAGTACTTTTTAAATTTTCATCTCTGAAATGATCAGTTCTGTTGAACTTTTTTTTCATGTATTTATTTGTTCTGTACTTCTTCTGAGAAGTGCGTTTTCATCTCAGATGCCATTTTTGGATTGGGTCTTGAAATCAGGGAGGACTGATTTTTTGAGTTCTTTATACACTCTAGATAAGCATTTTCTCCCACATACTTGGATGTCTCTTTACTCTGTTGGTGGTTTCTTTGCTGTGCAAAAGCTTTTCAATAGGATGAGATCCCATTTGTTGATTCTTGGCAATAAGTCCTGTGCATTGTGGATTTTATTCATAAAGTCTTTGCCTACACTAGTGTCTTCAAGAGTTTTACCTACTCTATCTTGCAGCAGATTTAATGTTTTTGTTTTAATATTAAGATCTTTAATCCATATGATTTTAGCCTAGCACAAGATAAAAGATATGAGTCCAATTTTAATCTTAGCATATGGAAAGCAAGTTTTTCCAGCACCACTCATTAAAGAGATGTTCTCTCTTCTAATGAATGTCTTTGACACCTTTGTCAAAAATAAAGTAACTTAGTGTATCAGCAGTTACTTCCATACCTTTAATCTATTCAATTGATCTTCAGGTCTGTGTTTTTTGCCAGTGCCAGACTGTTATTACAGTAGCATTATGGTATAATTTCAAGTAAGGAATTGTGATGCCCCTGTCTTGTCTTTGTTGCCCAGGGTCACCTTTGGCATTCTAGGTCTCTCCTAATTTTGGCTGAATTTTAGAACTGTTTTCTCTAAGTCTATAAAATATGAGATTGGAATTTTTATTGGAATTGCTTTTAACTTGCATAACAGTTTTGGACATATGACCATTTTCACTGCATTGGTTCTTCCTGTCAAAGAGCACAGGATATCTCTCCATTTTCCAAAATCTTCATCAATTTCCTTTTTCTAATGCAAAGATATAGTTTCCCTGATTTATATCTCAGTGAGTTTGTTATTCATTCAAAAGAAAGCTACTGATTTTTGCATATTGATTATGCAAACAACTATATTACTAAATTTTCTTATTAAATCTAGGTCTTTTGGTGAAGTCTCTGGGGTCTTCTAAGTAGAATATCATGTCATCTGCAAATAATGATAATTTAACCTCCTCTTTTCCTATCTTTATTCTTCTTATTTCTTTGTCTTACATATAGACTTTAGCTAAAGTTTCCAGGACTATGGTTAATAGGAGTGGAGACAGTGGATATCCTTTTCTTGTTCTTGATTTTCAAGTGAGAGCTTTCAATTTTTATCCATTTAGTATGATATTGGCTTTCAGTTTATCATTCGTGGCTTTTATCAAATTGAGACAGACACCGTTTATTCCAATTTTCTATAGGATTTTTATCATTAATGAGTATTGGATTTTGTCAAAAGCTTTTTCTGCATCTATTGAGATGATCATGTGATTTTTGACCTTGAATGTGTTAATATGATGTATTACACTTATGGATTTATGTTTGTTCAACCAACCCTGAATCTTTGGAATGAACCTGATTTGATCATGGTGTACAATTTTCTTGATGATTTGCTCCAATCTGTTTGCCAGTATCTTATTGAGAATTTTTGCATCAATGCTCATTAGGGAGACTGGCTTGTAATTGTCTTTCTTAGTTGGGTTGTTCTCTGGTTTTTTAATCAGAGTCATGCTTGCTTGCAGGAATGGGCATATTGCTTCCCTTTCAATTTCACTGAAGAGTTTGATTTTAGGTCTTCACTAAATTTGCTGTAGAATACAGCACTGAATCCATTCAGCAGTGAACTCTGTGTTTATAGATTTTTAATTACATCTTTAAATTCATTTATTGACATTGGGTCATTTAGGATTTTTATATTCAGCCTTGGTACTTCATATGTATCTAGAAATCTGTCCATTTCTTCTATATTTTCCATCTTATTAGAATACAAGTTTTCAGAGTAAATATAAATAATTTTCTAAATTCCTAAAGGCTGTGTTGTAATTTCAAACTTTTCATAGTTTGATTGCATAGAGTTGAGTCTCTTATTTTCTTTTTTGGGATAAAGTTGGCCAAGGTTTTTCAGTTTTATTTAACCTTTCAAAAAAAATAACTCTTTGATTCATTGATACTTTGTAATGTTTTTTAGTCTCCAGTGTGTAATTTCTGCTCTGATCCATATAATTTCCTCCCTTGTATGAACTCTTGGTTTATCTTGCTCTTCTTTTTCTGGAAGTTTAAGAAAGTATGCATGGGATAATTTCAATTACTTCACATTCACTTAAGCATGTTTGTTGAGCCAGTATGTAGTCTATATTGGAAAACACCCCATATACAGCTGATCCGAATGTGTATTCTGATGTTGTCGGGTGGAACACTCTATAGACATCTACTAAGTCAATTTGCTCAAAAGTTCGATTTAGTCTAATATTGCATTATTGATTTTTTTTGTGTAGATGATCAGTCTTTTTTTGACAGTAAGGTATTGTGGCATCCCAAGCAACTGTATTAGGGCTTATTTGATTTTTCATATCCATTAGTAACTGTTTTATATAGCTGGGTGGCAATGGTATTTGTTACAAATGTATTTATGATTGTTATCTCTTCTTTTGGATTGTTCCCTTTATCAGGATGTAGTGACTTTCTTTATCTCTCTTAATCAGCCTTGCAAATAGAATAGCAATCCTTGTTTTTTTCTGAATACTTATTGTGTGGAATATTGTTTTCCATCCTTTAACTTTTAGTCTGAGAATTTCTTTTTGGATTAAATGTGTTTCTTGTATACAGCATGTTGTTGGATCTTGTTTCTTGATCCATTCTTCCAGTCTGTGTCTTTTGACAGGTGAATTGAGACTGTTAACATTAATAGTTAACACTTACATGTATAGATTTAACCTTGTCATTTTATTTTCCTATTATTGGCTATCACTTTTTTTCCCTCCTTTCCTCCAATCATATGCATTTCCTGATGAATTTCCTCTGTCTGGGTTCATAGATTTTTAATTCTTATTATCTCTTTCTAGAATGCAGTTCAGAACATTTTGCAGTGCTAGTTTTGTGGTCATAAACTTCCTCAGATATACGTTATCATGGAAGTACCTTATTTCTCCCTTAATTTTGAAAGATAGCTTTTCAGGATACATCAATCTGGGTTGAAATTTGTTCTCCTTTAGAACATGGTGTACTTCAAGCTCTCCTTGAGTTGAGAGTTTGTGCTGAGAAGTCAGCTGTGATTCTGATGGGCTTTCCTTTATAGGTGATTTGGTTATTTCCCTAATAGCTTTTAAAATTCTATTCTTGTGTTGAATTTCTGGAATCTTGACTATGATATGCCTGAATACAGATTTTTTGATCATTGCTAATTGGAGTTTTATATATTTCACTTATTTGTGTGTCAAATTCTTTTTTTCACCAGGAAAGTTTTCTGTCACAATATCTGTGAAGTATTTTTAACGTCATTTGGATATCTCTTGCTTGTTCATTAACTCCAATCAATCTTCAGTTATTTTTCTTTGTCTCATCTAGCAGCTGCTGGACTGATTTCTCATGTTACCTTGCTAGTCTTAAGAAATCTTTCTTTCCCTGGTCACTAACTGCAATTGTGTCTTAAGTATCTGAGATCCTGTACTCACATTGGCCTAATCTGCTTCAAATACTTTCAGTGTGGTTTTTATTCTCTTGGATATCTGTTTGAATCTGCTTTCTGGATTTCATTTGTTTCATATATTGTACTTCCACAATTTGTTTCAGCTCAGCTACTTTTTTTTTTTTTGTCTATGTCTACTCTGACATCACTAAGCATGGCATGTATTTTGGCAATTTCTCTAGTTATGTGAGAGATTTCTGATTTCATTCTTTCCATTCAACTGCTTTGCTCCTACTTTGGAGAGCCCTGGTAGGTGGCTTTTGGATTTTCCAGATTCATTGTACCCTGGATTTGCCTTTGGTGAACTAGGTGTCTGAGATTGTGTCTTTTTTAAAGTGTCTTCACATATCTTTTCAATGGAATACAAAAACAGTTATATAGAATATATAATACCACAATATACCAATTCTATCCTCTAGGGTTAAGATTCAAAATGAATTAAATAGAAAACTGAAAGTGGGAAAAGAGAAAAAGATTACAAGTAGGTTGGAGGGCAAAGATGGATCAATCCCACCAACTTAAGGACGTTAATACCGACAACTGAGAGAAAACAGAGCTAGGAGAGATAAAAGGTATAACAGAACAAAACCAAACCTGCAAAGAAGTTAGGAACCACACTTACACTCAGAGAGAGAGAGAGAGAGAGAGAGAGAGAGAGAGAGAGAGAGAGAGAGAGAGAGACAGAGACAGAGAGACAGAGAGAGAAATTTAAAAAGACAAACTGAATAAAACAAACAAAGAATGACAAAAGAAAAACAGCAACAAAATAAAACCAAAAGAAGTATTCCACTTCCAGGGTTATCTCTGGATTCACTGGTAGAGAGCATCACAAATCATATGACTGCATCCCTGCTAGCCAGTAGTTGCTTTACGACAAAGTAACAGACAACCTTAGCAGGCTTCCCTGAGACTAGACTCACTGGACTTGCCAAAGCCCAAGCAATTTCCATGGGCCTGCACCCAGCTAGCATCCGCTGGAAGAAGCCAGCAATAGTTCTGGTTCTGGGTTTATCAGGTCTGACTGCAAAATGGCTCCCAGGGAATCTGTCCCTTCTGCAGGAGAATAGAATCCTCTGTACTCACCACCAACCAGTTCAGTCCTCCATGTCTGAAGCTCCCTTCCACCACTGAATCTTTCTGCAGAGGCCTCCGGGGTTGACAGCCACCTCCGTCACCATGACTGCACATCCCAGATTCTAGCTCTTCCCCTTACACAGGAAGTCAGGCTCTCCGTGAAGACACCAACAGCTACTGCCTCCTTCTCTTTGATGTTTTTTCTTTTTAACTCTCTGTGAGCTTCAATTCAGAATTCAGATTCTTCCTGGGCCCAAGGGACCCACTTCCTTCGTTCTTCTCACAATGGTATATTGCCACATCTAGATGACATCTTTCAGATAGGCTATTTTGGCTGTTGCTTACTACTCCACTATCTTTCCAGAAGTCTAAATCCTGTTTTATATTCCTAAAACATAGTTAGATCACCTGTTTATAAACAACATTAAAAAGTTAATAGGCAAAGCAAAGATTCAGAGATTCAAAGTGTCTGAGTATGATTTTTTACTGGATATTTATTATTATTTCTTTCCATTTGTTTCTGCATCAAAGGAGGCAATTAAAAATTATTAAGATCATCATTCATTTTTACAGCTACTTTTATAATTTCTAGATTTGAAACAGTACTGAACATTGAGGCATAATTTTTAAGTTTCCTTATAATTAGAATCAATGTAGTATACCAAGATATATAGTATTGTTTTTTCAATTGTTTCTAACAATGAAAATCCCAGGAAACAATTTTTTTTTTTGCCAAGCAATTATGTAAAGGTAAATAATATATACCTTGTAACAAAAACTTTCATTGTGAAATCCGATATTTTTAAATGGTTTATATTTTCTTCACGTTATTTGTTTTGACATTGCCTATGGTATATACACAGCATTATCAGCCATCAAATGGCAGAAATATATCCAATACTGTTCCTTCCTTCCTTTACCACTTTATTTACAAATGGCAAATTAATTTAGTCTATCAGGTTTCCTGGAAAGTCTGTCATATTAAAAACCTTTTTTATTAATAAAATTAATTTTCACATAGAATCTAAACATTACTTATAATTTTGGCACTGTGCCAGAGAATATATTCCCACATTCTGAGAGATACATCATTATGCAAATTAAAATCTTACACTACATAAAGCATAACAATTTATACTCTCCTTTTTGCTTAGTAATACACAGCTAATATTCAGTAGTTATGAACATTAAGTGCAAATATCTATGTGTTAGCACAAAATTTTTATTAAAAGGTGGTATATTTAAATTTAAGAAATTTTCATATTTCAGAAGAACATACTTCAGATTAGGAAGTCTTTGATAGTGCTATATGTCAATTATTGGTACTCTTTGGCCATTTTTTTGGGGTTAGCAAAGTATCTATAATTATATGATGTTAAGTTAGAATATGGAAATATAAGAATTAAACAGTTTATGCATACAGACTTCATATTTTCCAATTGCTGAAATAACTGCTGAGAAGGATGTTTTCTTGCACTCTATTTGAATATATCATAGAAATGAACATTCTATAATGTTCATGAATCGTGATATTAGACAAAGGGCAAGGGCTAATGCTTGGTTAGCATTAATTTATCAGATGTATTTATTAAATATATGTAGTTCATGAAAAGTACTCAAAATAAACCATACCCTAAACATAATAAGATTACATGTAGTGCTTAAAATGTCAAATTCATAAATGAATGTTCCATCATTTAGTTGTCCAATGGAGAGGTATGTGTTGATACAGTTTTAATCTTGATTTGGTTGAATTAAATATTTTGATTCAATAAGATAATGTCCAAAATTTAACCTTTTTTTAAAAGACAGAAGAATGTGTTCATTAGTGATACGGTGAATTTAAGAATATTCATAAGGTTTAACAGTTATATTTGTCATCTGTTGAATTTATTTTTTTCCTGTTCTCTTTGACTCTCATGCATATTTTCAAATCCACTGTATGGCAAACTTAGAAAATGTTTTCCTATAAAATAACCCAAGGGGAATGTCATATAGAAAATGAAAAGATATATATTTTTAAGGGAAGTATTATGAGTAAACTGTGAAACACTAAGCCACTACAAATTCTTGTAAAATCTCCATTAGAAATGTAGAGGACCAGGCAAGTTCAAGGTCATCAGTTGGATTCCTGGTACCATCAAAGAAGAAGAAGAAGAAGAAGAAGAAGAAGAAGAAGGAGGAGGAGGAGGAGGAGGAGGAGGAGGAGGAGGAGGAGGAGGAGGAGAAGGAGGAGGAAGAAAGAAATACAGAAAATGTGGAGGTGTTACTGTTACTAACAAAAATGTTTGCTCCAGTGACATTAGAGTTAAAAATTAGGAATCAGAATAGAAATTAAAATCTCTCACAATGTTTATGAGTTTTACGAAATGCTGGATCTACATATTGAGAAAACGGCTTTCCACTATAAAAATCAGACATAAAATGTACCTTAATAAAATTTCAAAAAGTTCCTTGGAACTCAAATAAATAATTGAAATAGTTTGGGTAAGAGCTGACTCTAAAGGAATCAAAAGCATATGGATTAGAGAAAAACTCCTTGAGGCCAAACTCATTAAAAGTTTTTCAAATGCAGAACAGAGCATTTGAAAAATAGCAAATAAGCTAGCTGGATGTAAAAGAACACTGATTTTCACTAGATTTAATTATGGAGCAGAATGAATCCACATTTGCTCCTTTTAACACCAGCTTCTCCAAAATCTTTACAAAGCCATACAAAAATTCTTTTAATCCATTCCAGAAGAATTTATAGAATATTTATTTTATGCCATGATTGTTCTAGACATTGTATATACAATAATGAATTCAACAAAATCCTTCCTTTATCAAGTCTACATTTTAGGAAAATAAAACATACAAAAAATCAGGACCGATCACCTGAATATTGTGTAATACACATGTAATATTAGTTTGCTAACTGCTGTTTATACAGCCTAACTCGATAGATTTCTATGGTCTTATATATCATTAAAATCTCCAAAAGAAACCAAGTCAGGAGTGGGAGGTATATGTAAGAGTAACTTAATACTGTTGAAGTAAACAATTTTATTTTATATCTCCTAAGTAGTAACACATTTATTTTGTATTTGTTAAGATTTGAGATTTCCTGCTTTTTTTGGTGTACCTGGGATTGAACTCATGACCTTGCATTTGTTGGGCAGGCACTTATGCCACTAAGCTAAATTTCCCTCCTGCCCTTATTTTTAATTCTTGCCCATGAAAATGGGAAGCCTTGGAAATATTAAATTATGTCAGCTTTTCTGCTCCGCTCAAGTCTGAGTACCACACTGCCTGTGTGTGCCCTGGCTGAGTTCAGTAAGGGTCAGAATACAGAAAGAATGGCATTGAGTGAGACAAAGTGTGGAACAGTGCTGCTGTTCCTCTTGACCTGTGAAATGGTCACATCGTTTGGTTTATAAGACACACTTATGCTTAAGGATAAGCAGGAAGCTTCATTTTTGAAGGTAAACCTAAGTACTCTTATAATTAGCATCCTTTTATTTCCCCATTGAAATCAATTTTAAAAGATTAGAAATATCTTAACATCCTGATTATCATTTAGTGTGATTTTATAGTTGGTAATTAAAATAGGAGTCAGACAAAGTTCAATTTGACACATATTTATTGAAATCATACATTACTTCTATATGCCAGATTCTATGCAAAATAAAAGAAGCATAAATAGTTTATCTTTCTTTCCAGAAACTTAGAACACAGGAGAAAAACTTCACAGAAAGTAGGGGCTCAGCTCCTCCTTGGTCTTATGTTTATTTCACTTTTGGGCACAAGACATCATTAGTGAATTTCAGAAATCAGAAGGTATAAAAAATTATTTTTGCACACAAAAGAGTCTAAGCACATAAGTGGCTGATCATAAATCTGAATGAAAAGATAGCTCAGGTTACAGATTTTGTGAGGAATGGAACTCTTGATAATCCATTAACGATTATTGTTAATGCAGAGAACTGGGCATATCAGATAGCAGAGCTACATAATGAAATGGTTAAAGAATATAGTATTTTACTACTTAATGTAAAAGTTCAACAAGCAGAAGTTAGCTTGACATCATGACAATTGCCTGGCTAAAAAATGGATACTCCTAGATTTAGGCTCAGAAAAAAAAAAAAAAAAGTTTTATGTTGACAGATAAATATATAAATTCTAGAAATTACTTGGGACCATTTCGTAACCTATTCACAACATTTGAATCGGAGAACAGTAAGAGAACAGAAGGAGTTTTGCTCTTGATATAAAATTTCAGCACCGTTTAGACTGAAGCAAGAATCATCCTTGCATTTCCTTTATTTATTCTTCACACATCCTGGACAAATCATGACTTCCAGCCATTACATTGAGAGTAGACAGAAGTGTTTCCATAATCTTGATTCTTAAAAATCTCACATTTTTGTTCAAGAAACAGATGTTAAATGCACTATTTTCACTAGAAATAACTGAAGAAATTTTAAGGAAGTGATTTTTTTTTCTATTGTAGAGACAAGAGTCCATATTGTATCCAGCTAGTGTTTGTCTTAGTGTTAATAACAATGGGATTTAAAACTAAGGCAACAGTATGTATTTACAGGAAAAGGTTTTTAACTGTAAAGTAAAACAGAAGATAAACAAAGGACATTAGCTCAAGTAGCTAGAGGGTGTCACTCTCATGAACAGGACCAGATTGGCCTGCACACAGAAGAAGACATTATTTTTACAGCATATGGCAAAGGACTGAGGTCTGGTCAACCACTGTCTCAGTCCTGTCTTCATAGCCACAAAAGAATCCTCATAGCTTAAGAGGCTGATCCATTTTCCTGAGATGACTGTTTATAGTGCCTCAGTCATGTGAAGCTCTGGTTTTCCTGGTACTCAAGAGACCACAGGACCAGGACAATGATTAGGATGCTTTAGACTCCAAGGTGTGAAGGTCAAGAACTGGATATAAAAGTTAGTAATTGGATCTCTCTCTCTCTCTTTCTCAATTCTGAAAACTGTTTTATTTACTTAGTTTTTGGTGTCCTCTATCATGTACACTGTTGAGTCAGGCTAGGCAAGGTAGTAGTAATAAGCACAATTCTGTCAACTTCCTAAAAAATATAAAGAAAGAAACATGTGCATATCCAAGATTTTAAGGTTATAAAGGACATAAAAATAAAGGTAAAGTTTTGTTTCATTTTTAGTTATATATTGATCATTTTTAGGTTCAAAAAGAGTCATGGGTTTTAGAAAAACCTGCTTTTAGGCCCCTGATTGTCTCAGAAGCAAACCCAAAGTGTGTTTTTAATGAGTAGGAGGTTAAGGCCCAAGAACTAGTTTCTCTTTGTTTTTCTGGAGATCCCTGGCTATATTAATAAACAAGAGCTACCTCATAAACTAAGACAGAGTAATGACAAGAAAAACTGAGGAAACTGTCTTCACCATCAACAATTACTGTAATAGTCTGCATAGCCACTGTGGAATGCAGTTACTAAATAATGATGTTTCATTTTGAAGGATGTTTGTGTTGCAGCTTTCTGTTCAAGTTTGGCTCTGACTGCTATTCTTAGCCATCCCAAAATGTTAAATTTGTGTAACTGGAGCCTCCTACTGTTACCTGAAAAAGGTAGGAGATCTTAGATTTATATGTTGTTTCCTAAAGCATATTAAATAAAAAAGAAACCATAGTTACTATAAAAAATAAAAGAATATAGTTACATAACATACAATCCTCATCTATTGATCGCAATGATTTTTAAAGTAGTTATAATAAATTGAAAAGGGGAAATGCTGCTGCTTTTTTATTATAGATATTATTTAGACACAAATTAATCCCATTAAGGTTTCTGCCAAATTGCTCTGAGAATGGAATTAATTATTGTTTAGTAAGTGAAAAATCTGCCAATGCAAAAATTGATTTCTGTGCAATAGTTATTCTTCATATAAGAATACACACATCTCTCTCTATCTCTCTCTCTCTCTCTTTCTTTCTCTCTCTCTCTCTCTCTCTCTCTCTCTCTCTCTCTCTCTCTCTGTTTCTCTCTGTATTTTTCAAGTGCTAATTTGCAGAAATGCTGGAATAGTGAAGTGCTGGAGCAGTAGCTAATGATCTTATTGCTGATAGTTTCATCAGCTATTAAAAGCATTTGAGATAGCCATCCCATAGCAGAGTACAGAATGTCATTTGAAATGCTGAGCATGACTTTAAACTTTCTGAACAAAGGGGCATCATTTTTAAATTTTGATTGGAAACAAAAATAACATCCTGTCATATATTTAGTGGCATACAAAGCCATAGCTTTCAGGAAATAAAATGTTCCCCATTTGAAGAAAAATTACTGTAAAGATTCATAACTACAGGCAAGCAAACAGAAAGTTGCAGGAAGTATTCATTAAGTTACTTATCAACTATTTACTCAGTTCACTTGAAACTATAATTAAAATAAATTTAAGAAATATCCTTGATGGTGAAATGTAGGAAAATCCTCAGTGGATAGCCAAGGAATTGTGCTTTTGAATGATGAGTTAATTTGTATATCACCAGCTATCCTGCCAATGCCAATTAAAAACAAAACAAAACAACAACAAAAAAAAAAAAAAACAGGAAATAAACATTCTAAGATTAGCATTGGAAATTACCAAAACAAACAAGACACTGAATTTTTTCATAAAGGATTAATGAAATGATCAAGAGCTACACTTAAATCATCTTTACATTTATTTTTAAAATTATTTTTAATAGTACATGTATGGAGTGCATAATGCTTGCATTCCTTTACACAGGTAATCATTGATGTAGTTAATAAAAGAGGTTGCATTCAAACTTTAGCTCTGTTGTTTCATGTGTCAACGATGTGAGGATTAAAAGAGATCAAATTAAAGTTTTGCCTTTCACATGCTTTAAGCATAGATATACTGTGGCATGCAGATCCACCTATTAGGGAAGATATGCCCAGCATAAATAAAGCTGAGTACATAAAATCAAAGAAAAATTTTACACAAAGCCTTTTTATGGTTTTGAGTTTAATCCCAGCAGGAGATTACCTCAAATTACCTAGAAAGGAGACCAAGAGAAGTCTGATTAAATTAGTGTCTCTATATGCACATTCTGCACTTGAAGAGGAACCAAACATTTACATTATCAGATTACTAAAATATCTGCTACTGGAAATACTAAGAAATCTTCAAAGTAATCTCGATTCTATTGCCTGTGCAAAAACACTCAGATAAGAATTCTCTCTAGAAAGGAAGAAATAAATGCTACCTCCCAGTTTTGATTAAACATATATATTTTTAAATTTTATTTTAAAGACAGTTCAACTAAACATAACAAAACAGAACAAAGCAAATCAGAAGAAAACAATGTAAGTAACACAGATTTCAAAGCAAGACAACAGGAGATCATCACTGGCTATCATATTGTCTCTTGTTTCCTTCTAAATAGTTGTCCATATCTTCACACACAATGAATTCATAAAAATAAAATAATATTAAACTGATCAGAACAGAATGATGAAGGTATTATAGGCTTTCAAAACCAGACAAAAGGGAAATCAACAATGGTTTCCATAATGTCTCTTGTTCTCTTCAAAATAGTTGTCCATATCTTCATATATGTTGAAATTAGTCAATAAAAATAGACTAAAATCACTCTGAACAAAGCATAATAGTAATACTAAATTTCACAGCATGATGCTACATAATCAGCACTGGATACCATAGTATCTCTTTTTTTTTTTTTCAAAGAAGATGTTCATTTCATCATACTTTATATAATCAATTCTCATAAACTGTTTAGGAAAGGTTCTATGCATGTATGAGTCGTTACATGTACATCTATTCTTTATATTTTAGAGGAAAAAAGAAGACAAAGCAAAACAAAACAAATTCCTAAAAAATGAAACAAAAAAGACAAATAACAATAGACCAGAACAAGATCGTAGGACCATATCTGGGTTGTTATTTTCCATAATGATCTTCAAGAGTTCCTCAAATCACCATACAACACTATGCACAATTGTTCCAATCCTATGAATGTCAACATTTTGTTACAAGAACTTACATAATTTGAAGTACAATCATATTAGCTGTCCTAAGTGTGTTTATATAATTTTAGATATTTTTTCTTTTTCCTCATTTTCTCTGAGATATTATTTTTCCCCTTTAAGCAGATTCTTATCCTTTCACTGTATTTATATTTTCTATCTTACGTCTCTTACCATTTCTTAAGTCAGAGAGATTATACAGTAATTACACATTTGAGATTGATTTATTTCACTTATGATTATGGTCTTGAGTTGCGTCCATTTACTTATAAATATCGCAGTGTGATCATTTTTTATAACAGAATAGTACTCCACTGTATAAAAATATCAAATCTTTTTCATGCATTCCTCAGTTGATGGCATTCAGGTTGCTTCCAAGATCTGGCTATTACAAATTGTGCTGCTAAAAAATTGTGTTGCTATAAACATGGGTGCACACATATCACTGTGGTATGATGTTTTCAGTTCTTCTAAAAATGGAACAGCTGGGTCCAATGGGACTTACAATCCCACATAGCTTTTAGAGGAACCTTCAAACTGATATCCACAGTGATTGCACCAGTCTACACTCCCACCAACAGTGCAGGAGACTTCCTTTTTTTTTTTTTTCCCCCTGCGGCTTCTAAAGCATTTGTTGTTAGTAGTTTTCTTTACCTGGCCATTCTTTCTGGGATGAGATGGAATCTAAGTGTGGTTTTAATTTGCATTTCTCTAATGACCAATGATGCTAAACATTTTTTCATGTATGTATGTGACATTTGTATTTCTTCATCTGAGAGCTATGTATTCTTTTCAGATACCCATTTTTGGGGTTGGGTCTTTGAATATTGGGGATCTGATTTTTTTTTAATTCTTTTCTATTTTATAGAATGAAGTCCTTTGTCTGAGGGAAAGTTCACTGAAAATTTTTCCCAATTATGGCTTTTGACTATGCTGGATATTTCTTTCGACATGCAAAAGCACTTTAATAGAATGTGATCCCAGTTATTGATTCTGTGAAGTATTTTGCATGAGATTTGATTCTTGTTCATGAATTCTCTAGCTAACCTTATGTCTTCATGATTTATACCTACTTTGTCTTCCAACAAATTTAATGTTTCTGTTTTAAATTTAGATATTTGATCCATATAGACTTTAAATCGGTATAACAGTTTTGGGAGGATGGTCATTTTCACAATGGATCTATTTTAGTTTTCAGCATATGAAGAGTCAATTTTTCCAGCAACATTTATTAAACAGACACTTTTTCTTCCAGTGAACGTTTGGTCCCTTTATCAAATACAAGGTGGCTGAGTGTGTTTGCAGTTGTAGTCGTATCATTTAATCTATTTCATTGATCTTTAGGTCTGTTTCTTTCCAGTACCATGCTGATTTTATTACAGCAGCTTTGTAGTATAACTTCAAGTCAGGGATTGTGATGCGTCCTGCCTTGCCTTTGTTGCTTAAAATTGCCTTTGCTATTCTAGATCTGTTCTGGTTCCAAATGAATTTTAGTAGTGATTTTTCTAGATCTGTGAGGTATGCTAGTGGTATTTTGATTGGAATTGCATTAAATCTGTATAACAGTTCTGGGAGAATGGCCATTTTCACGATGTTTGTTCATCCTATCCAGCAAGTCATGTCTTCCCATTTTCTGAGATCCTCTTTGATTTCTTTTTCTGGGTATTATAATGTTCCTAAAATCAACCTTTTTATTTCTTAGATTAATTCCTAAGTATTTAACTTTTTTGTATGCTAATGTGAAGGTTGTGGCTTCTCTTATTTCTCTCTCAGTGGTTTGTTGATTTTGATAGGAATGCTATTGATTTTTGAGTGTTGACTTTGTATCCAGCTACATTACTGAATTTAATTATTCTACCAAGGAATATTTGAATGAAGTTTTTGGAGGCCTTTTATGTAGAGTGTCATGTCATCTATAAATAATGGTAATTATTTATAGATAATTACCAAGTAATAACATTATGGTAATTATCAAGTCTTTGAGTTGACTTGCTCTTCTTTATTTAGATGTTTGAGGTGCAGCATCAGGTTGTTTATTTGTGTTCATTCTGTTCTCCTGAATTGGGAAATCTCTGCAATATTTTCTCCGAGGACTGCTTTCATTGCATCCCACAGATTCTGGTAAGCTGTATTTGTATTTTCGTTTGCTTGTAGATAATTAATTTCTTTTTTAATTTCCTCTGTGACCCACTGATTGCTCAGGTGTGTTATTCAATTTACATGTAATCGTGGGGTTTTTATAGTTTCTTTTTTCATTAATTTCATGGTGTTATGATCCAATAATATGCATGGGGTGATTTCAATTTTTCGCATTTATTTACATATGTTCTGTGGCTAGTTTGTGATCTGTTTTACAGAATGTCCCATCTACTGCTGAAAAGGATGTGTATTCTTATGTTGTTGGGTGGAACACTCTGTGTACATCCAACAAGTCCATTTGTTCACAGATGTAATTCAGTTCTGTTATTTCTTTGCAGATTTTCTGTCTAGTTGATCTGTCCCTTTGTTTCAACGGCATGTTAAAGTCTGCTGTTATAATTGTGTTATTATTTATTCAATTTTTCATTTGTGTTAATATTGGTTTTCTACAGCTGGGTGCTCTGGAATTTGGTGCATAGATATTAAGATTTTTATCTCTTCTTTTGAAATTTTCTCCTGACTAGCATGTAGTGACCTTCTTTATTTCTTTGGATCATTCTTGGTTTGAAGTTCACATTATCTGCAAACAGAATAGCTACCCCTGATTTGGGGGGGGGGGTCCTGTTCAATGAAGTATTGTTTCCCATCCTTTAACTTTCAGTCTAGGAGTTTCTTTTGGGTTAGCTGAGTTTTTTCTATACAGCATATGGTTGGATGTTGTTTCTTCATCCATTCTTCCAGTCTGTTTATTTTAATTGGTGAATTAACATTAATGACTATAACTGATATATATATATATATATGTTTACTTATAAACATATATACATATTATATGTGTTTATATATATCCTTCTGCTTTACCTATCCACTCTGCTTAATTGTTTGCCTTGCATAGTGGTTTTTTTCCTATGTGGAACTAGAGTTTCTTTCAGTATTTTTTACAAGATTGGTTTGGTGGTCATGAAATTCTTCAGCTGTTCTTTGTCATGGAAGTATCTTATTTCTCTATTTATTTTGAAGTGTAGTTTTTCAGGGTACATCAGTCTGGGTTGGAAGTCATTTTCCTTTAGGATCTAAAATGTTTCACTCCATGGTCTTCTTGACTTCATTGTTTGTGTTGAGAAGTCTGCTGTGATTCTGATAGGGTTTCCTTTATAGGTGATCTGTCTCTTCTCTCTAGCAGCTTTTAATATTACATTCTTTTGTTGGGTTTTTGGGATATTGATTATTATATATCTGGGTATTGTTTTATTTTGATTATGGTTATTTGGAGTTCTATACACTTCATAAATCTGTATGTCAGTTTCCATTCTATGTTTAGAAAATTTTCAGCTATTACTTCTTTAAATAGCCTCTTGATATCATTTGTATTGTCATCTTCTTTTTCATTTATACCTATTAATTTTATGATATTGTTCTTTGCATCATCTTGAAGCTGTTGAATTATTTCCTGATTCCTTTTTACTTTTAAAAGATCTTTCCTTTTCTGTTTACTACTTGCAATCTTGTCTTTGAGGTCTGAAATTCTATTTTCACTTTTGTTGATGTGGTTTTGCCTCCTTTTGATGGAATTTTTTATTTCCTCTATATCTCTTTGAATATGCTTCATGCATTCTGTTTGTTTCTTATATTGTTCATTCAGGCTTTCCATCTGTTTGCATTGTTCCTTTCATTTTTTAACTATATCTTCTTTAGATGTGTTCAGCATTTCTTTCATTGCATTTATCATTTCTTCTTTTACCTGGGAAATTATTTCTTATGTGACTTCTTTTATAGACTCCCAGAGTTGTTTCTTTATTTCAGTTGCTATCATTTCAAGAATTTTAGGTGTATGGCTTACATTTTCTTTCAAATCCATGTTTGCTAGGCTTGTATATATGTTGGGCTGGATGTTTGAGATTCTATTTTGCTCTCATTTTGTCCTTTTTCTACATTTTTGAGTTTCAGGAGACATTCCAAATTTCCCCCATGTGCTGGGAATCACCTGGCCCACTTTGGCTTCTGGGACTGAATGCAGGCACCTGTGAGCCTTTTGGAGGTCCGTGGGACTGGCTCAGTTAGGCCACCAGGGACCTCCATGAGGCCTCAGGTGATTTGGGTCACTGGGTTGGTCTTATTGGCTGGGAGTGCTGTTACAAAGCTTGCCTATGTGCTGGGAATCAACATTCAGTTCCTAGGACTGGATTCAGGCCTCTGCTACCTGCTTATAGGTCACTAGGTGTCTCAAACATATATTTTTAAGGGCCTTAAATGAATGCATTTACAAATACTTACATTTGAGCAACAGTAATGAAATTATTGTCAATAAATTTTTAAAGGCTGTCCTCTAAATAGATACCCTCACCAGTTATCCAAAATGGTGACATACTTTTGCCTATTATACTTGTGTTTCCTCCATTAAATAATCAATAGTAGAATTTAAGCAAGAGATGATTCCTAAGTGCATATTTTATAGGCCATTTGTGAAGAAACAGCCAGCTCTACTGAAGCATGGGTTACAATATTCTCATCATCTTGCACAAGAGTGCTCATGTGGATCAGGGAAGAAGAAAAATGCCTGCATTAAAAACAGCTCACTCATTTTCCTGCCACTCCAAACCCTTGCAATGTTAAGGGTGAGATTATTCTTTTAAAAATTTGTCATTTTTAATATTGAGTTATCTATTAAGTATAACTTGAAAAATTTATATGTTGGAATTTCTAGAGAGTTAAAGAAATAATATCCCCTTAATCTGGATTTGCCCTTGTGTGAAATTTTTGGAATGGCTTTCTTTTATCATGAGGAAAATGAATGAGACCATATTATGAAAGAAATGTCACACTAGAAAAATGGACTTTAAAAATTGTAAAACAATTTAATTTTTATAGGGATGTTTATTCCATGTTTATAATGATGAAATAGTTTGTTTTTGAGTTGACTAATTCTGTCTACCTAGAGTAAGATGTATATTTTATCTGTGACCTTTTGGGTACATACATACATACATACACACACACATGCACATGCCACATACACACACACACACACACACACACACACACACACACACATGCAAGCACATGTGCATACACACATCTGAAATGTAGGCTCTATAATTACAAACTAAGCCTTCTGGCCTAGGTACAAAAACAAGAGCAGAAATCAGATTTATTGAACTCCAACTCGTCTTTGAGAGTTGTATTAACTGAAGAGAAAGTATTCTTGACAAATACCAACACTTTGCTTACAGGAAAAGGAAAAACTTCTATGGCTCCGAACATCTCAAAAGAACAAAATGGTTAGAGGGTTTAATTCTACAATCAGGTGCCAGTATGCCTGATTCTGTGTGAAACTCACTCACAGACAGAAAAACAAAAAAAGAGCTGCAGAATCCCTCATTATTTACTGGAAAAAGAAGCAGGAAATGTATCTTTTTGAACACTACTGAGTAATACTCTGGCCTATAATTTTATGTTTTACCCAAGTAGTATCACTTGTTTATTAAAAAATAATTAAGGCTCAACAAATGACAGGATCATTTAAGTGCTATGTACTTCACGTGAATAAAATGGAGGACTAATCCAATTAAACTTGTACCCATTATTTATTTCTTTCATATTTGTTAAAAATAAGACCTAGCTTCTTAGTTCCTTGAACACCTCTCTTGATCCATCTTGATCTGTGTCAAGGAACTCCTGATATGATTATTCCATAAACCTTCTAATTATTAATTTCTCGAACTTTAAAAACACGATTTTAGTAATATTATTCTTTATCATTAACTTTCCAGATTATTTTCTCCAGGATCTGAACTTCAAAAAATATTTAGATGCCAAAAAACTCTTCAAAGAAATGACTAACACCAAACCTTCATTGCTCTTTCTCTTGCTTACGTTATGTAGCCTCTTTAATTCCTGCCTTTTAAAATACTATGTCAAGTTAAAGTAAAAAAGAGACAGTAAATTCACAGGTCAAAAGCAAGAAGTTCAAAACTCAGTCTAGCGTTTTCTTCCAAATTTGTTCCTTTCCAAATTCTTGCTACCAAATTAAATGGTAATAACTTTGCATATATTGAAGAAGAAGAGTAAATTTAACATGTGAAACTAGAGATTTGAAGATTTGAATAAGATGGAGATCAGATGAACAAAAACCTTAAAAAATAATTTGTCCAATTAGAAATGCAATGAAATTATTAATAAGAGACACTGCAGACAATTATACATAATTGGTTTTATGTATATGTAATTTGAGTTCCTAAAGCTAAAAAAAGAATAATAAAAGTGAGAAGAGAAAAAAAATTGAAAGATTAATGGTTAAAATTAATTTCAATGAAAACAGTACACATATATCTAAGAGAATTAGTTCACTGCAAATCAAAACCAAGAAAAAAAGAAAAGAAAACTACATCTAGATGCATCAAAAGTATCAAAAAATCACTGTATAAACTTAAATATACTGTTTTGTCAGTTATACTTGAATAAGGTTGGATAAATGAAAAACAATTTTAAAGCAAAAATAACTATGCATTTTGGGCTAATTATAGATATGAAAATAAAATGTGTGACAAAAATAGCACAATATCAAGGAAGGAAAACATAAGTATATATTGCACTTACATGGGAGTGTGTACTACTTGAAAGTAAACCTAGAGGCCAAGAGGCGGGGCTGTTGGATTTAGAGTTGCACCTGCAGCAGCACTGCGTTTTGAGACACAGGGACACCAGGGAGCCCTGACATTCCGACCAATGCGGACCACTAGGTTAAAGACCTCTTCTCCCGAGGACCAAGACTTGGTGCAGAAGCCTAGAGGCGCTTTTGTACTCTTGACAGCCCACCTCTGCCCTTTATTGTGAGGGTAAAGCCCTAGCTGGTCTTCTCCAAAAGGAAATTGCTGGTGCCCAGGGCCTAACTAAGTGGTGTGTGATCCCTTGTACCAGCACCTGGTGCCCAGGAGCTCATAGAAACTTAATAGTTTAAGTGACTAGTGACTTCCAACAGTTCCCAGAAGTGACCAGTAACGTCTTTTGGGAAGGTGAAATAGTATTAGAATCCATGCTTTGTGAAAAATTCGCAGCATGGAAAGATAGTGAGCCCTATAATGGAAGAGCTGCATCTGCATGTAGATTCAGAGTAGTGAAGAAACGGGGGCTGGGGATTTAGCTCAGTGGCATAAGCGCCTGCCTTGCAAGCAGGCAGTCGTGAGTTCGATCCCCGGTACCGACAAAAACGAAAAAAAAGACAAAAAAAAAAAATCCAGAGTAGTGAAGAAACAGCCTCTTGTCCTAGCAGTGAAAGCATTCTCTTGGGAGAAGAAAACTGGATGGTGAATAATACAGATAGGTAAATTATTTAGCAATAGTATAGGCAGTCAGACTGGGCTGAGCCCTCAAAAGATCAGTGCAAAAGGCAACTGTTGCTGGAGGTGCAATAACTGAACACCAAGCTTCAAGAAAAAAACTTCTGGTTTATATGCTTCCTCTAGAGATGAACAGCACTGATTGATATTCTGCATAGGAATTAGTCCCTACGGGAGGGGGCAAACTTTAACTCATCCCTTCCAAGAAAGTCCTTGTCCATCTCAATAGCACTTCCTGTATGACTTGCTTCTCAATTTGATCCCGAATTAATCAATATCCTCTAAGTGACTATAGTAGTAATATGATTGATTGATTGATTGATTGATTATAGCTCTGTGCCACTTTTAACCCACCTCATTTCATGAATTTCCTCAATAAAAACCCTTCAGAAGCGGAGTCAGTGGGAAAGTGGGTCAGAAAGAAAGCTTCTAAGAAGTAGGCCTGGAAAATGGTTCTTAGAAGCTTTCTTTCTCTCAACAAATTCTTTCTACTCTTAACCTCCCTTGGTTTTAGAGAACATTAACATGGTATTACAGATATCCAACATTTTGGGGGTTTCTTTCCCTTATATCATTAATGGGACTGTGGAAAGCAGGAGAGTGTATTTTCTATCTTTATGATTTTTGTACATCAATAATAGCTAAATCAATTGTTCTTTCTGCAAGGGAAACAGCCATCAAACCGGTAAGTAATCGTGGAGGAGCAAGTGTGTTTACATTCAGATTTACTATGGGTCTTTAGTATGGCAGCAATGGTGAGCAATAATGAACAGTTCTATCTTTTTGACCTTTGTTTGGATGACTATCTTGCAGTCAAAATGAAATACAGAAATGAAACCTTGAACTGGGAACTGGTACCCTATGTCAGTGAGCACGCCAACAGAGCAGAATACCATGTGGGTTTCTGGTTAGGAAGCCCATCGGGGTAACTGTTTCTAATCTCAGCTACATTAACGGAACAAATCAACTTGCTGTACACTGTTCTGCTGGTTCTCTATTACTCTGGAATATGAGAAGCATTAAAAGAATACTACATCCAACTGTAAACTGAAAGGTTTCTTGTATACACCTTTACTTTTCAAGAAACTGAGAAGGATACTTGTCATTGCTCTTATTTGGGGGCTGTTTACTATACAAAAGGGTAGAGGGAGAAAAACTAAGTTTTTATATCCTTCAGTTGCTATATGGATGCCAAGTATAGACAAATTTCCACCTCATGGTGACAAGGAAAAAGGCATGCATGAAGTTCTATTTCCTACTGTTGTGGTCTTCACCTGGCAAGTGCCTATGGAGAGTGATAGCCTTCTATAGTTGTTTTTTTTGTTGTTGTTGTTGTTGTTGTTTTTTACATAAACTGTTGCTCTTATCACATCAGAGTCACTAAGATCGGGAGACTATTTGTATAACTGTTCTTATTGTGCATTGTATCATTGAAATCCATTTTAGGTAATATTTCTAAACACTACAAGTTGAATATGTTAGTCCATGACAGACATTTAAATCAAGGTATTCCTCATTCTTATCCACCTCCAAAGAAGTTGCTTAACCCTGGGTACTCTCAACTTTGATTCCACTTAGTTGTTAAATTCATGTGTTGTTCATATGTTAAAATCATGAGTTGTTCATATAATTTGTACTGGTCATAACTTGGGAGTTTCTTTCCAAGGAAACTGTGACTTTTTAAAGAGACCTTGGAACCACTGCTTGATGAAGTTATTCCTTGCTGTAATCCATGTGTGTAGCTGGTCTTCTTTCCCAATGACTTACTGATATTTAGCCTTCCATTTTACCTCAGAAAGAACAGTCAAAAGCTATAATTTCAGCAGCAAATCAGATAAGCTTGATTTGTCTAATTACCTGGCACCAGTACTATAAACCTGGTATTCTGGACTGGCTGTATCACAAGACAAATGATTGAAAAACAACTGAATTTTTCTGCAAATTTGCACTTTCTTCTTGATTGGACTTGGAATAAAGTGGCCCTCATAAAATAAAAATATGACAGACTATGTGGACTATTATGTGATTGTTCATGTCTTTTCATCAATTCACAAATTATCCAGCTATGCATCAGCACCATTTGTCCTTTTAGTAATCTTAGTCCAGTCTTTAACTTTTTCAATGCAGGGATACAACCCTTAGAGAAGACTGTTGACATTGTTCAATAAACATTTGGTTACCCAGCTCCTCTGTCACTATGCACAGTTTTGTTGTTGTTGTTGTTGTTGTTGTTGTTCTGTCTTGGCTTTTACTATGAGGCTTACATAAATCTGTACAGTTGTCAAGGTTATGCTACAACTACACACTGATTCAAAACCACTACTCCAGTTACCAATAGAAGTGTGAGCATTTATCAAGAGGGGAGTAGAAATCAAAGTGTCCTGGTTCAGTAGATTAAATTGAGAATTTGTGGACAGGAGATGAAGGAAACTGGGGAAAGTATCATCCTGCTAGTGTACATGTGCCACCTGAAATATGTTTAGTAGACAACCTTGGTGAAGCAAGCATGCATTCTGTTAGCATGTATTTGTTATTTGATACTATGTATTACTTTTTCTTTTCCAAACAAAATGGATGGTCCTATTGAATCTTTTTCAACTATGTTTTCTATTTCTTGAGAGCAGTAGATTTTTGGTTGATAGACCAAAAGATTTTTGGTTGATAGACCTTAATGACTGTAATAAAAATGATAGACCATAATGTTTAAAGATTGTATTTCACAGAGCTAGTGCAAAACCTGAATCATGGCAAGATTCAAAGATTATTCAAACTCTTTTGAATTTGGGAGACCACAGATATGTGGTTAGATACAGTCAAACAATAAAGCCAAGAGTGTTAGGTGATAGTGATGTTTGCCTTCACCTCAGAGTTGTGCTTTTTAACCAGTGTGTTGTTGAGCCTTGGTGTTTATTGTGACACGATTCCAATACAGTAGAGAGTAATTACTATATCACACATATGAACTATACAGAAAACAGGCTTCATTAAGATTTACCCAAGTTACCATTTACAGACACTGAGCAGGAATGTTTAGTAAAATATATACAGTCCAGGCCCAGTGGTCAGAGTCATAAATTTCTTTTAAACATTTGTAGCACGGAAATTGTATTTTCACCTTGAAGTGGAACTAGATTCTGAAAATTAATATTATGAATGAACATGATCTTCATTTAGAGGAGAAGTCAGTGGCTCAAAATGCAATTGTAAGTCAATGGGAAAATCCTTCCTACATTCCAGAAGAGGTTAGCCATCAAGCAAGCTGAGCTTTACAATAGGTCAAGATCAAAGTTTTTCAAGAAGCTTTTAGGTCAAAACCATTATCAGCATTTCCAGGCAAAGCTATAACAAGAACAGTGCTAACAAAACCTGCTTTCATCAATATTGTGTTGTGTAAAATTGAAGAGGTTTGGGCAAGCAATGAACCTAGAAATAGCATCTCACTTTAAAATAGTCCTAAAACATATGAACTGCCTCTGTAGTGTACTCTGTCCTATATGCAGAGATGTCTGATGCATTTGTTTTTGAAAACCAATTCCAGAATTGTTATAGTTTGTGTATCTTGTTGTGCAGTCTTCTCAGTGTTTGGAGTTTATTAAACAAAGCCCTAAAAGACTAGCTTTATACCTACTTTTTAGCTCGTTAAGTCCACAATTAAAAGGATCATAACAAAAATGTCTCTAAGACTTCAGAATTGGATTTACTTGAAATTTGTCTTGTTGTTAAGAAAGCTAAATCCCTAGCTTTGTCATTCTGTTTCTTCTGGATTTGCTGAGTTGACTCCTTAGTCCTGATCTTCAAACAACAACTTTAGTATTTCCTTCTCTGTGACACATGGAAGTTCTCTTATTCCATCTTTCAACTCAAATAAACCAGGATTTTATTGACAGAAGGCATTGAACGGAAAATTGATTGCAGGAGCTGAAGGTGACAGTGAAACAAAAATATTTGTACTGTACCTCTCTATAAAAGTGGATTTCCTATGGAAACTCACAAAAGAAGGCAGTGTATCCAAAATCTTAAAATCACTTCAGCACAGCAGGAGGAGTTGGCAGATGATGGCACCCCAAAAATATTGGAGCCACCAGCTATAAGGGAGAAAACAACAACAACAACAACACAACATTTCTGAGATTTCTAGAAGAGCTTATTCTGGTGTTAAATAAAAATCTGTAAAACAGCAAATATCTCAAAATTTTCTTACTTCTTGGAGAGAAAAGAATAAAGAGGAAACACAAAAATGTGTTAGAAAGTATTGGTTCTGTGGAACAAGTAATATAGGTTACTACAGGAAGGAAACCAAAAAAGATTAAAATTATCCTAGTCTTTGGAACTAGCAACCTAAGAAAGTTCCTTTTGAAAGGAAGTTATATTTTTCCCGTTACAAAAAGAACTTCTAAGATTTAAAAATTTGTAGAGAATCAAGGAAGTGCTGTAAATATAAAGGTTCTAAAGGTTTATAAATTAGCAAGTACTCAAAGGCTATGAAAAATTGAAGAAGTAGAAATTTAAAAGCTGCTTAAAGCATAAATTTTAAACAAGATGGAAAATCAATGACCAGCAACTGCCTAATCAGTATATGAGAAGAGTCCAAGAGAGAACTGTTAGTGTTTTAGATATGATAGAAGGATCTAAACTTAATTCATCTCAGTTCTCTCTTCCATCAGAACTTGGCATGCCTGTCACACTTAGAAATGTAGACCAAGGAAGACACATTGACTGGAAGATGTTAGACTCAACAGACAAATTTCAAAAAGAAGACAGTTCTCGGTGTTCAAAGATCTGCAAGGCCATATTCAAAAATGAAACTATTGCTGTTGGCAAAGTGGATTCAGAACATGCCATTTTAATGCCAAATGAGGAACATCCTATGTTGATGTGCTCTTAACAAAAAGCCTATAAAGAAGGCTGAAAATAAAAACTAAAACTCACTATGCTGGGTTAGAACAGATAGATGCAGGCACTAGAGCAGATAGATGAAAGGATACACAAAGAAGCAAATGACCACAAAGAAAAATTTCTTGCCACTGTAGCTTTTATTAAATCTACCCATAGTTCCAAGATTAGGCCAAGTAAGGCTATCTTGTTATCAGACCTTTTGGCAACAGACAATGAGGCCTTATATTGTCTTCCTCCAGAAAAGTATCCAAGGAAACTAAAAGGTGAAAACATATGTTCCTGCACAGCTGAAAGAATTAGTTTCAATTTATCACCTAGATTTGTCTTCTCATCTCCTGCTAAGAGCACCAGACCTCACCAAAAATTATATCCAAGCTTGTAGATGAACTAGAACATGATGCTAAATCAAAAACTATGGAAGAACAAAAATGAAAGGAGCCAAGACTGCAGAATCAAGCAAGGAAAAACAGTGAAAATTCCTTGTCACCTCCTTCAAAAGAAGATAAGCTTATCAAGTGCAGTTGACAGAATAAAGAGCAAACCAAGAATCAAGGCGTAACAAGGAGAAATAAAACAATTAACAGGAAAAGAACTTGGAAAGAGCATAAAGAAACCATCTTCCTTTCCAAAATAAGTTTTATGTGGGAAGCTGCTGTAATGTTTCCCTATGGCTTTAAGGTATACCTATTTGTAGAGTGCCTGAGTTGTGTGAAATTGTTAAATATCAACTAATTTAGAGTAATTTATATAAAGTATTATAAATTTTTGAAAACAGGAAGTCTTTAATAAATAAGGTAACTATTGAAAGTTTTTGGTTCAAGTGTTTTAAAAATATTTATATTAAGACCTCATGCATTTATATAATATATAAAGATGGAATATTATTGAAATGTTAAGTATATGCATCAGCATTTTCATGTCTGTTACACTTTTCAGAGGGTATTTCTGTTTTAATAATTGTATATAATAAAAGGCTTTTGTTGTCTTGTTTTCACTTAATATAGTTAAAATATTATAACAAAACAAGAGTGCTTGAGCTATTGATTGTTTTTCAAGTTTGCTATTTTATAATTTAAACACTTTGATTTTGTGATTAAGATTTCTACTCATATGTATTTTTTGTGCCTGTTACCTTATTAAAAATGAATTATGAGCATTCAATTTTGTTTGTTTTCTGTAGTTTCACAAATTTTTGTGTAGTACACTTAATAATGCATTGGGTAATTAATAATGTTGGCATTTCTTGTCAGCAAATTTAAAGACTATTTATCTTTAAATTCTCCTAGTGTACAGACTGATTACCCAAGTTAGCCAGACTATTTTACCAATTTTAATGCAAAGTAAACCTGTTTTGTGAATATTCTGCGCACTTTGTGTATACCTAATATTCTATTATTCTCTGTGGAGTAGATTGCTAATAAATCACAGAAATCTTTTATTATTTAGGCCTCTCCCTTTTTTGTTTTCATTCCTCTCCTCCATTCACATGTAATTATTTGCCCTGATTGTTAGATTTTCTCTATTAGGATTCACAGAGCTGTAGTTATTATTATTTCTTTGTTAGAATGGCCTTCAAAACATTTTGGAATGCTAGTCATTAATTTCCACGGCTGTTCTTTGTCACAGAAGTATCTTACTTCTCCATCGATTTTGAAAGATGGCTTTGTTGGGTACATCAATATGGGTTGGAGGTTATTTTTCTCTTACAGCTTGAAATACTTCAAGCTCTTCTTGACTTGAGGGTTTGTGCTGAAAAGTCAGTTGTGATTCTGATGGGGTTTCTTTTATAAGTGATTTGTTTCTGTTCCCCTAACAGCTTTTAATATTCAATTCTTGTGTTAAATTCCTGAACTCTTGACTATGATATGGCTGTTACAATTTTTTAGCATGCCTAATTGGAGTGTTATATGCCTCACTTGTCTCCATGTCAAAGTTTTCTGCCATGACGTCAATAAACAGTATATATATATATATATATATATATATATATATATATATATATATAATTTGTGCTATCTCCTGCTTTTTCATTTACTGCCTTCAATCTTAAGTTATTCTTCTTTGCATTATCTAGCATCTGCTGGATTAATATATCCTGATTTCTTGCTATTTTTAAGAAATCTTTCTTTTCAAGATTACTAACCACAAGCTATCTTCTATATCCAAGATTCTGTCCCCCGATTGGCTCATTCTGCTGCCAATACTTTCAATGAACTTTTTATTGTACTGTATATCTTCCTTAATCTGTTTTGTGGATTCCATTTCTTTCCCATATTGGACACTCATGGCTTCTATTGTTTCCATAAGCTCCTCTAGATTTTAATTCATATATTCTGCATAGTCAGCATATTTTTCATTTTAATCAACACTTCTGCAGTTATCTGAGAAATTATTTCTGATTTGATTATTTTTCTAGAGCTTCATTGAATTGATTTGCTGTTACCACTTTAGAGAAGCCAGGTGTCTTTTGGATTGTCCCACTTCACTGGCCCCTGTGTTTGCCTTTGGTGAACTGAATGTCCTGGGTTGCAACTGTTTAAGTCTTCTCATTTTCTATTTTCTTCTTTTTAGTTCAATTCCTGGGTCAATGCTGGTATATGGGCTACAATGAATTGCTTTATTGTTCATATTTAAAACCCTTAGGACGTGAGTGCTTCTCCAAGGTGTCTTCTCCAGGTGTAGCTGGAACCAAGCTCTGGTTCTTTGGCATTGGCCCTTCCATCTTCCTTAGTCAATCTCAGTATTGAAACATGAGAAAGACCAGTCAGTCAGAATGACTATGCCTCCCCTGAGTAAAGTAGCAGTACCAACATAACCATAGCATCAAATGACAAACTGAGGTAACCACCACTTTGCCACCTTTAACTATGTGAGCAAGATTGTGGTTACATAATAAAACCTAAAATAAAGCAGAAAAATAATATGCAGGATACAAATCCTAAAGTGGCACCTTTACCCTCAGGGATTAAAATTTTAAAAGAATAGGAAAACAGAGAGAAATATAAGAAGAGGAAGACAGTAGAAGTAAGGCTAGAGGATCAAATGTATCACACTAACTTTGGGAAACTGGTTCACAAACAGAAAGGGAAGAGATAAGAAATAAAAGGAAAAATAGAACATAACAACCACCACGAAGAGGAAATAAACCACAATCATATAAAAATAAGATCAAACAAAGTAGGAGGAGAAAATACGTAAGTTCACTTCTAGGTTTGTCTCTGCTATCACTAGAGACTTCATGTGTTGATTTATCCTAGCAAGCCAGAAGTAGAAGGCTCTTTTGGCTACCTCCTTCTTCTTTGCTGAAGTTTCTCTCTTTTGTGGGCTTCAGTTCTCACTTAGATCCTCCCTGGGTTCAGGGGATGCACTCTCCTCCTTCTTGTCTTCCTCATTTTGCTATATTTCAGTGTCTTGACGATCCTCAGAGAGGCTCTCTCTTTGCTGCTTACCACTCTGCCGCCTTCCTGGAAATCCTATGTAGGCTTCTAACACTGGCAAATTATCACACAACATCAAGCACATGTTGATTATGGGGCAAATGTGAGTAGATATGGAACAGGAAAAAGCAAAAACACCTTGTTCTCTGTAGCACAACTGTGTGTTATTAAGCAATGATACTTGATGCTGGTTAAAAATTCATTGATAAATGAGTACTAGTATTGTGAAATAATTTGAAACAGTTGATTAATAGTGTGTAATGAATGGACCATTAATAATTGAGAATCCAGAAGCAAACTCCTTTGCCAGATAGGCATTTAGTGTTTTAGTGTGAAGTATAATGGTATGCTTTCCACATTATTTTTTCTACAAAATAACAGCATGGGAAATGAAATAATGAAAACATATAAGTCAGTGCTATCAGTGTAAAAGCAGTATGAGTGTAGCCTTTAATAAGGAGTTATTAGGAAATGTTGCTTTGTTTTATTTAAAATTTAATTGACATTGATTGTATAAAATTTAAACAATTGTCATCAAACTTATACTTAAGATACTTTTCATTTATGGAATAATAAATTATTTAAATAAAAATGAAAAATGTTTTCATTTGTGAATATATCCCATAAGCACTAAGCAATCAGTACAAAAGAAAAATAAATAAACAAAAAATCTAAGAAAGATACAGATTACAACATACAGTGAATCTAAAGAATCTTAGATCCTTGTCATTCTATTTGGAAAATGTATATTTTCAACAGTTTATCTTAACTGACTCTTCATGCTTATAGCCTTTTAGGAGAGGGATAAATTGGGTAATTAGTGGGTGATTTTCTTTTATGGTCTAACCCTATTACTCTGTGTCAACCTTTTCACATCTAAGACCTGCATTTCATAATATCTATCCTAGGGTAATTCTTGAGATTTCTGTTAAGAAGTGAGAAAGATTATATTTTCATGGTAATTTGTATTTCATAATTTAGTATTATTTAATCTGAAGTTAAAAAAAACAGAGAGGTTTGATCTTTTTACTTCAGATTGCTTTTTTAAACTGAATTACTTAATCTGCCAAGAAAGAAAAGAACTTAAACCTAGTTAGCAGTACAGATACCAGTTCACAAAAATGCATCTGGCCTGGTCTAAAAATAGAGGCAGAAAAAACGTGATGCATATCAAGTTGATTTATTCAAACAATTAAAATATGTTACCAGTCAATTTTTAAAACTAGGCTTTTTATACCTCAAAATTTTCCTGAAGTATGTTATTGGTCTAACTGTGTACTCACACTGTAACACTCCCATTCAATACAGACACCACAGGTTTATTTAATATTCATGCTATAAACATTTGTAACTTTTTAAAGACAATCAATTCTATTAGTAATCATATATGAGGCATACATAATGTTGAAAACATTCCATATTTCAAGATATATGCACTTTTCCAGTTTCTTCTTGTTTATTTATCTTTTGTGTTACCCGGTTGATATCTAAAAGCTTGCTATTTTTGCACATTAACATGGGCTTCCAGCTTAAATGTTCTTCCTTAATTTTAGGATACTTATGAATTGGTTCTCACTTTTCAATGAAGGACAATTATTTTGATTTCTTTAAGACAAAAACCAAATATGTTATTCCAAAGCTTTTTTAAGTAACACCAATAGATTGTCATTTTTTTTTTTTTGTTTGTTTGTTTGTTTCATTTGGACTGAAGGGACCCAAGGCCTTTATACTGATGTAAGAGGCAAGAGATTGGGAGCTAGGTCCTCATAGTCACAGTCCCTTAGATTTGTTCTAAATAAACTGTCCAGGCTGTTGAGCTTGTATCATGGTTCCCATGTGAAGAGAGGTCACAGAGACCACTCCAGCTGGTGCCCCCACCTGTTCCTCTGACCCTCCATTCTTATTCCCCAACTCTTATTGTTCCTCCCATTCATTCCCACTCCTCCTTATTGTTCCTGCTTTTCTCTTTTCTCCAGATCCTACCATTGAGGTGACCTCATGCAGCATAAGGCAGTCTTGCAAGGACCTAATCCCTGATCAGACCAAGCAGAGTGAGGTGCATGTGTGCGTGCATGCATGCGTGTGTGTGTGTGTGTGTGTGTGTGTGTGTGTTCTGTCCTGCGAGTAGCCAGGGGTACTTTCCAGTGGGATCTCTTTTCTTCCACCTGGTTCTCTCTTTCCCTTCTTCCTCATGAGCTCTGACCAAAAGGGGAGACTCTTTTCTTCTTCCTGCTCACTTTCCACACAGTAATGAGCACCTAAATAAACCTAGGATTTGACTGCAGAGAAATGAGGATGCCCAGGATTCATTCTTCCCCATGCCAAGAAAGTCCAAAAAATGCAACATTATAGCGAGAAAAACTTAACAAGGCTATCTCTTTTCTTATGGGTATCTGGGTACATTTAAAAGTCCTCCTTAAATTTCAGGATCCCCTTTCTTGTTCTACCATAGCTGCAGTAGACATAAATGGGGCTTCAAAAAAATCCCTTCAGAAAGCCTCCAAACTCCTATTACATCATTCCTACTTAGTCATTCCATTTTTTAGACAGAGACTTGACAATTAAATTGAGAGTGGACCTGTGTATTCTCATCTTCCCTAAACCTACTAGATCCTGCTCCTTTGCCTAAATAAATAAATATCCCACATTAGGGTACCCTAATACAAAACCACCTCTTATAATGTGACACCTAAATAAAATTTCAACCCTGAGGTTTTCTTATTGTCTGATTTCAGGACAATTTCTGTCTCCTATCATCCTTTTCCCAGGGTATGGGATACTGCCACTCTTAAGACACCTGTGCATCTCACTCCTAAAAAAATGTATTGAAAGATCCTTTGCACTCATGATACCCACTCTGACTAAAAGGATTGTGAAGCACAAAAACCATCATTAATCAACTTCTGAGAGTAAGATTACTGATTCCCACCCATTCCTCATAATACCCCTATCTTCTCTGGAAAAAGAAAAAAGAAACCCTGATAGCTCTTTCCATCTGATTCAAGAACTATGATCAATTAACTCACCAATTATCCTCACCCTTTCAGTAGTCCTAAATCTCTATATGCTTCTTCCTCAGAGTCCTCCTGACTCTACTCACTTTTAGATTCTTGAATTTAAAGATGCTTTCTCTAGTATCCATTTGGATCCATCAGCTGCAAATCTTTTTGCATTCTCCTGGACAGGCCTTGACTCTCAGCCCATTAATCACTCCTTCCCAGGTTCCAACTCTCCTTTCTGGCCTAACTGGTGCTTTTATACAAAGGCCGTGACTTTCATTACAATTCTTAAGTGTGCTTGAGTGGTTAACTGGCACCTCTAATGCTTTTTGAAAAATAAGGGATTCATGTTTCATCCTGAGAATGTCCAGAAGTCAGACTTTCAAGGCCTATTGAAAATTCCAATTAGGTCCTATTCTCAGGTTTTTTCTTTTGCTTCTTTTCAGGAGAGGACAAGTTCCTCCAAGATCCCCCTCAACTCTCCTCTAGTCTGCCTCCTAAAACTGGGACCAGCTAGACCCAGTATCTCTCAACCTACTTTTTTTTTTTTTTTTTTTTTTTTTTTTTTTTTCTGAAATAGGGAGAGAAAATAGAAAACAATCCTATATGTCTAGCTTTTCTTCATTCTCAAGAAACCCCTATTCTTTACTTGGTTCTTTGTATCTGAGTCTTTTTTTTTTTTTTTACCTGCAGTGCTTGTTGGCACCAAAGCTCCTCGAACTTCTTACAATATGACGGTTATGACTTTTACCCCCTCCAACCATGGTAGCCTCTAAAACAGGCTGACAAAGGAGCTCCACTCATCAAACTTCCAGGCCCTACTTGCTTCAACCTGTCTGAAACACACAATGGGGGAAAAAAAAGTGGAAATGAAATTTTTCAAAGTGGAAGGGGGAGTAAGGGTTGAAGGAAGGGAGGGAAGTTGGGGGGAGGAATAAACATACATACAGGTTCAAATTTCCTGTGCTGCATGTGATCATTATGTATGGCAAATATCTACTAATTAAAAAAAAAAAGCATCCAACAGTTAAAAAGATCAAACAAGCAAACAAAAAAAAAAAAAAAAAACAAATCACAGCAGGACAATGTAACAACAGTTTATAAGACATAGATACCAATGTTCAGGCTGTACAAAACATGCCTCAGAACCCATCATAAGACCTATGAAATTCTTGGAATCCTATCACTTTATATTAGATTCCCCCTTTTGTGATGTTTCCTCTCCTTCTAGGACTTGCTGCCTATTCTTAGCTTTTTTATTCTGTTTCAAAGACTTCTCAACTGCAGATTTACAGCCATTTCTCAGGTAGTCACAAAAGGTCACAGTAAGATATTTCTTCTCCTTCAGACTGAGTGACAAGGGTCTAGTCATCCACTCAGCAAAATGCAGTCAAGGAGAAAAGGCTCCCCTTCTCTTTATCTTACCACAGAGGCTGACAGAAAGAAATCAGATCAGCAGTTGAGACTAAGCCATTCAAAAATACCCCTCAGTTTCTATATTGGTGAGCGTCTACAAGCTGCCACCCTGAATGTGAGTCATGCTCACACCTGCACAAACTCCCATTGAGACAGTACACAAGTCAAATCCCCTTTCTCAGCTTCTTTCTTCTCCTCTCTTTCTTCTTCTTCTGCTTTTGCTTCTGCTTCTGCTTATTCTTTGTTTAGTTTAGTTTAGTTTAGTTTAGTTTAGTTTAGTTTAGGTTAGTTTAGTTTAGTTTCTCCCTGTTGTGATGTCTCCTCTCCTTCTAAGGATAATTTAGAACCATGTGCATGCTAGGCAAGCATTCTTATCACTGAACTACATCCTCAGCCATGTCAACTCCCTTTTTAACCTTACAAATACTCTGCATTTATTGTTATTCATATCAGCAATCCCTTTCAGGTTTGTTCTAAATATGCCTGTTTTGGCTGTTCAGCTCACATTTTTGTTCTTCCTTTTACTTAACAACTAAGATAACACCTAAAATAATAGGCTTTTCTTTTTTTCTTTTTTTTTTTCTTTCTTTCCTTCTTTTTTTTTTAGAAAACAGAGCCTGCCTAAATTGCTAAATTTTCCAGAGTGGGCTCAGACTTGAATTTGAGATCCTCCTGCTTCAGTCTCACAGAGTCCTGGGATTACAGGTATATACCACCATGCCAAGTAAGTTTCAACACCATCTTATTACAATATTTAATTGTATAAATTATGTCCAGTAAAGCCAAGTGTAAACCAATACTTTTAATACTAAAATATTCATACAAGTGAGCAATTCTAACATATGTTATAATATTTCAATTAAAAATTTGTTCAATTGCTTAAAATGTTATCAGTAGTCTTATTTAGAAATTGAAAAACAAAAATTTGTCCTGGAATTCCTTGGCTCCTTTTTTTTCTTTTCTAAAGAACGTATATCATCTATTTGTGTCTTTATCTCCTTGTTTGGATATACTGAAAACATGCTAATATCATAAAATTTATTAGTCTATGAATATTTTCTTTTGGTGGGAAACTAATGGACTTTTCATTATGAGTGTCATTCATGCAGTTTCTCTGGAAAATCTTTCCAGATCATTTGGATTAAAGCAAAATGTTCAATCACATTGTTTCTATCACTCACATATCTTATATCTCATATCTCTTATCTCTTGGCTATTATTTGAGTAGTTTTAATATTCTTAGTTTTTAAGTAAAGCTTTCAATTTTTAGGGAAGCTATAATATTTCTTTTAAAAAAATACAAATGGATATCTAAGTAAGTCTTGCAACTGGCAGACTTTCCCTTCACATCATTTTTTTTTTTTGCAGGAGATGTATTTTTTCAGCTTACAAAGGCTTAACAATATTTGCCTCACTTCTCTCAGTTTTACAATATCCCATAAACCTGCCATACCACTGCTCAAGGCTGAATAAGTCCTAACTTGAATACAATATATAAACCATACAGGAAACAGAAAATAGTAGTACAAAATTACTGAAAGATTTATGGGCATGTTTAATGTGAGAGAGTGAATCTTTGTAGAAAAGAAGAGTACAGCATTATGGAGCAAACATTATAATTTCAACATCCCAAACTATTTCTGTAGAAATTAAGAAAACATGAAGAAAAGCAGTTTTGGACAGAATTGGTAATGCAACTAAAGAGATATTATAAGTATCCTCTCTTTATGAGAGAATAATACACTGTCAGTTTGCCTTAGAATATTAGAATATATAAAACGTCATAATAGTGTATTTTCATTTATGATACATGAAAAAATGAACAACATTTGAAATATAAAGCTCCTCAGAGAAAGAGCCATTTTGTTAAAAGTCTGTTATAATGGTCACCTTTTATGTGGAAGCTTCTTGCAGTTATGGTTCGTATGATATTCTCAGTTTACAAATAAATTACTAGCTAGCATTTATGTTACTAAGCATTTTAATTTCTGAGGTACAATATCTGATATCATTGAATTAAAGGAAAAGTTTAGTTTGGCTCACTTCTCAGAGGATTCAGTCCAAGGTTGACTGGTCCCGAGCAAAAACATCATGATATCATGATAAAAGTTTATGGCAGAGAAAAAAATGCTTAGTTTCTTGACTTAGTGAGAAAAAAAAAAAAGTAGAACAAACCCAGAGAATACAAGATAAAGAACTGGACATAGACCTCAAAGCCATGTCTTCATCCAGACATACTCAGAGATATGCCTCAAAAAATCTCCCTGGAAAATCACAAATCATCAAGCCCTAACTGCTACATTCTATCCTTGTTAATAAAAGCATCTCACTAAAACATACATAGTTTCCAAATAAAGGAAACAGCAAGGTCATAAACCCACCTAATATAATACAACTTTCCTTGTACAGTAAGAAAAATAATAAGCATTTCCTTGAAGCCTCCAGAGCTTTAGCATTCTTTAAAAGTTAATATTAAAGTTTCTTTTGTCACTAAAGGCAATGTATTAGATATGAAACTCTACAAAATCAAGTTGCACAAGGTTCAGTGGTATAGAGTAAACACTCCCATTCCCAAAGGGAGGATTAGAACATAGAAAAAAATCTGATGAAAGCAAGAGTGAAGCACAACAGGGCAAACATTAAAACCTATAATTGTACACCCAGCATCCCAGGCACTCAGTGGTAAAACATGAGTCCTGAAGAACTTGAGTATCCCCACCTCTTGCTATGCCTCTTTCTCAGGCTTCCTCTACTCAGAGCAATGCAAATATATAAGAACTTACTCTTCCACATTATGCCTCTATTTTATTTTTTTCAAAAGATTGAAACATCAGAATTATGCTACTCTTTCCCTGACTTACATAAGACATTCCTGTAATGCTAAAGAGTAGTCATTTTTGTGTCTGCATAATGCCTTTTATCTTTAGATATGAAAATATGTTAAGTAGAAAATACAAGTGATAATCTAATTTCAAATGATAGAGTTAATATTAATTGACTAAAAAAACACAGTAAAGGTAATAAAACTGTATACTTTCACAGAGTGTTAAAGCCTATGTTCTGCCTCTAAGAAGCTATTATTCACATTTTTTTCTACCTCAACTATATTTGGCTCTTGGCGTTATCGTTCAGTTAGAGGAATCAAAAACATTAACTTTGAACTCAAACTTTATCTTGATAGTTTCTAATCCTTCCTTTCTGGGGAAAAAATATCTGAATACCCTGATAGAAAGAGAATTGCAAAAGATCCTTAAAAAGTTATTATAAAGCCACATTTTCCAAACATAATTTTCTTATATGTATCACTTCCTCTATAAGATGGATTAATAGCAGTGTCTAATTTAGGATACATCCAAAATATTTTATGTAACACCAGTAAGTTAATAATATTGATAAAGAGTGAAGGCACTATGAAGATTATTTGCTTGATAAAAATGGAAATTTTAAAATTATTCCTGAAGATGCTAATAAAGTTTTAAAAAAGTCATAAAATTGTATTGTTTTATACTCTCAAGGTGTCAGTTGAAATTTCTCAGTATAGCTATGTAGAATCTGCCAAATTTTTGTAATACCTACACCTCTTCCATATTCTTCATGTGGAAAAACACAAATAATATGTTGAAGGTGGCCTAGATTTTGGGAGTGAGCTAATAGGCAAATTCAGTTAGGAATTTCAGTTAATTAGATAAGAAAATTTTTATTGAAAGGGACATTATTTGATTGATTCTAAAGAAAGTGAGAAAACATGCAAATCCAGAAATATTTCAGTTACATTTCACCTGTTTATTTTCAAATATGGTAATACTGAGAATAACTGGGCTTTGTCACTAATTAATTACATTTTATAAATGATGGTGGAAACTGGGAATAAAAAATGATGAAAGTTTCATATTTGCTGAAGTTTACTTCACTTTGGAATCATGAGAATTGGAAGCTAAAGAATGATCACAGTGCTGGGCTGGGGCATGGCTCTTGGGAGAACAAACAGCACCTGGATCAAGACACTTGAAAAGCTGCTCCATCCCAGAAAACATCAAGCCCCCAGACAATCCAAGCAATGGGTTGCTAGACAAAGGGGTGCCACCCGACATTATCTTGCGAAGTGTAATAAAGAACCCACAGTTGAGGAGGCAGGTCTTTTCATTCCATCTGGAAAGTAAGAGCTCAACCTGATCTCAACCTGATCTCAGCCCTTATTTTCTCATCCATGGCAGTTAAAAACTTTACTGAATACTGTTGCAGACCCAAGATAAGTACTTACAGAACTATAATTGTTATAGGACTTTAATACATCAGAAATGATTGGGAAATGTGCTTTGTTTTACGGCTTTCTTTCCTACTAGAATTTTGCCTCGTCAGGGAATAGCATGCTTTCTTACCCTAATGTCCTCTGCTACTGACCCTTGTCATTTAAACAGGGACTGAGACTGCTTCCATCAGTAACTAACAGTAGAACAGCACAATTTTTTCCACTGATTATAAATATGTATTCCCATATTGCTGTAGAAATCAACAAAATTAAACTGATTACGTAAGAAAAAAATCCCTCATCCAGGTGTTAGATTTTATTGAAGTTACAAACAAAGTTTTAGTCCAAACCTCAAATAATAATGTAGTACAATGTAAATGTTTATACATCACTACTAAATATGCTACCTCATGCAATACTTGTAGCGAACGTTGTTTTGCTTTACTTTATTTTGTGGTCTTAGAAATTAAGTCCCTAGATAGGGAAGCATTGAGGTACATCTCTATTCCCTTTCTGAAAATTTTATTTTGAAACAGGATCTCACTACATTGACCTATTGGACTAAAACTTGATATCCTCCTTCCTCTCTCTCCTCAGTAACTGGGATTATAGGCATGTAGAAGATTTTTACAAATATTATATGATATTTAGGGAAAAATGGTAAATTTGACTTTAGGGGTGCTCACATTATGTTTTCAAAATCTTATAGGAAAAAAAAAAAATGAGAAACTCTATCCAAGGTGGAAAAGCAAAATTATTTGCATATAACCTGTAGGGAGTTCAGGATTTCTGCTTTGTTCTCATTGCATTCTTCCATTCTATAATTACTTTTTAGATTCTAGTTACATAAAATGTGACGTTAGACATGAAGAGTTATCATTAAGAGCTAGAAGAGGTACTAGCATAGGATGCATCTCAGATCTGCTGATGCAGAATCTGCACTTTAATAAGTATCCTATGTAAGCTTTGTGAACATTAAATTCCACTGTATGGATTATTGTTTTTCATACCTTGTGAACTATAAACTATATAACTTTGTCCTAAAAGTATGTCAGTCCTTTAAATTAATTTTATACTTTCCAAATAAAGAAAAAGTACTAGTCCAAAAATGTTGTCTATTACTCAGGTAATAGACTTGTCTCAGGTGTGTGTGTGTGTGTGTGTTCATAAAATGACTAAAGGTTAAAATACACATATTCAAACATAATGTTTTGTGTGCAGCACAAGTTTAACTTATCTGATGCTTTATCAAATAATAGAGTTTCTTAGACAAGAAGCTCATCACATCATCATTTTACCTGACTACAATCAACAAATACAAATAGAAGAAGAGTAATTGAGCTATACAGCATCTTCTTTTACTTATTTGTAAAGAAATTCCTAGTTATCTTCAAAAACTGCTAACCTGAGACCAAAGGAGTTTGCTTCTCAGGGATGGGAGACAAGCTAATGGGTAATGTAATTTGCACTACTAAGAGGTAGTGACAGCAATGCACAAAGTGGTCATAACTATTAGGGGTTTGAGTGGGTATAAGTATTTTTGAGAATGTCTCCAGGAACCTAGGCAAACCTATTCAATGGTATTTTCAAAAGACAGCAAATACTAGTCATACAAATGCAGTTTGCCTTTTGACAGGTCAATGTTGCTATTTAAAGTGAAAATGGATCCAGGAAGCAAACACAGACAGGAGCAAGATCACATTTAATTTTTTTTCCCTTTTTTTTCTGATTTTATGTTTATGCAACACAATGACTCACACACTTCTGTAGAGGAAATTTCACTATGCTGATTCCAACTTTCCTTATGAAAAGCAGATAAAAGATATTAGGGGAGCACTGAAATACAATTACCGTGGAAATCTGTTTCCTGTAACAATAGATCACCTTATTGATATTTAAAGGATTTATCTCTCTTGACTTGCTCTGTAGTACACTAAGAACCAAATAGACTAAGGAAATTGACTTATAAGGGTTAACATGTAGTACTGTTACTGGCAAAATCTAGTTTATATGAATTGCTGAGGACAGTGATAATTGAGCTCCATAACTCTGTTGGTTTCTCCATTCTGTCCCAAGTCCAGCCCTTATGCAGTACTCTGGAGAACAAGCCCAAAGCTCATTACACGTTACTACAGTAGATCCACCAGATGGAGAATCAGTAACCACTCACTATTATCATGGGATAAAAGAGACTAGGAGTGGCTAAAAGAGACTAGTGGTGGCTGCTGACATATGCACATAAGTAGTTGGAAGATCAACCTTCTGAGTAGCAATTATGTGCATGCATCCAATACATACAATCAATAATTGGCAAGTATTAAAACAACTGAATTATTACAATGCCTATGTAATGCAGGTCAGACAAAGAATAATTTCTTATATAACTAAATGTCATTGTAAAATTGATAGAAGTTCCACATAGATGAAATTACTAGATGATTCTCAAAGCTTTGAATATTATGATTTAGTGAACACACTCTCCTCCCTCTGACAGTAATGCTATGTTGTCACACTCAAATAAAATACTGGATTGGATAGAACTTGAGATATGCAGGATAGCACTTCAAATAGGTTTTTGCAAACAGCATTGACAAATTGTGAATACACCAGAGACTGGATTTATTTTCCATGTATTTTTGATATATCAATCAATGTTTCCAATTCCATGAGGTATAACTCAAAGAGAATGCCGATTACAAATTTTCTTAAAAGATGTACTTCTATTTTAATTAAGATTTTATACAACTCCATTTATATAAAATATATACAGCTAAAAATTTAAATTATCTAAGATCAAAGTATGGTATTTCCATTGCATACATCTGGAAATATGAAGCCACATCAATGCTGATGGATTAGAACTGTTTCCTCTACTTAGTAATATTATCAAGTAACAAAACCTTGTATCATTATGGAGATTATGCTCCCAACACAACCAAAACTGAAGCAAAGTTTTGAGAAACTATATTTTCAAAACAAATGGCATGAGTGCTACTTTCATTTTGTTTGCTTAACTCATTGTAAAACTGCTGCAGAATTTTATTGTCTAAAGATATATAAATTTTAAGAGTAGATTCTACTTTTAGATTACTATATGTGCTTAAGAGTTACCTAAGATTTCTAAATTAATCTGTATCCAAGAAATGTAGTAAATAAAGCATATATTAAAGATTAGCACTTCCTTTCTAAGGTAAATAACTTCAAAAATTCTAAAATTCTATTTTTAATCTTTTTATAGATTTGAAGCACTTCTCAAATGTATAAGAATGTACAGTTATTTTAGATAACATCATAAGGTAGAGTAACCTGTCCTATGTAATGAATTTCAATATGCAGGATATTAGTGTGCTAGTCTAAGTATAATTTGCCTTTACCAAAAAAGTCTCTATTTTCTCCAATTTATGTCCATTTGGATGGTTGAATCAAGTTGATTAAATGCCTATTTTCTTAGAACATAGCACACTGACACAGAGAAATATGTTTAAGAAAATGTATAAATCAATGCTTGTCAAAGATTAGGTCTAAATTAAGCTCACTTTCTAGAAACATAGAATTTGTTTTTCTTCTACTCATTGATTATTAAATTAGGTGTTGGTAAATGCAGTTTAATTAATTATTGCTCAAAGCTTAAAATGGTAAATTTGTGGCAATATCTTTAGGGTCAGAGGCATGGAATGGAATAATAATACCTTTGTAAGTGCACCAACATGTACAATCCACAAATAAATGTTAGCAGACAAATGAAATTGTAGCAAAGCTGTATATTTTTATCATTGTTGGTCAGCTATTTAATAGCCAGATGTATTATTAATAGTTTATGTAAATTGCCGAATTCCAACTTTGTCTAAACAACGATTAAGTGATTTTTTGCTGAATGGCATCAGACTTTATGTTTTGCTCTTATTTTTTTGAAAGACAAACATTTGATGCTTTTATTATACATGCAGCATGTTTGAATATATCTCTATTCAATGTGTGGAGTTGTGTTATTAGCAACAGAAAACAGTCTAATATCCCATGAACTGTTGCATAGGCATGAGCAGTCACACATAAGTATAAAGAAAAAGCAAAAAGAAAAATCAGCAGATTTGTTTTTATGACAAACTGTGTGCACTAGTATTATAACTGTATATCTAACATATTATGACTGATAGCAGATGTCTTTTGATGAAATAAACCAAACCTACCATAAGATACGCCTCATATACAATTGTCCAAAAAACTAAGACTTCCAGAAATTTTGCCTTTCAAAATGCAAACATACAGCATGTGTATCTCTTCATTTAATGAGGAATATTTGAAGACTTTATAGTGCTGGCACACAAAGTCCATGTTGCAGTGCACTTTCATGGGGTTAAATATACCTAAAACAAAACTATGTAAAGGTCTTCACACAGTTTATACTTGCATTATTAGAAAAATGCAAGAATGAAATACACAGAATTGCACATAATAAAATCATGCATTTAGGTTAAAATAGTAGGAATGTAATAAAAAAGAAAAAGAGAAAAAACTTAAAAATAAAATTTGACATCTGTTATGACATAGCAGGGCAAACTTCTACAACTTAAAGATATCCTATATCTTACAGTAGGAAGGTTTGATTTTACTCATAATTCTGGGGAATTCAGACAATGGCTGGTTGGTTCTGAAACACAAAAATCATAGAAGAGAAATATGGGTGAGCAAATCTGATCAGTTTATCGTGGCCAGGAAACATCTGGGGAAAAATAGAAGAGGGAAAAGGAGCCAGAAACCAAATATACAACCCAATATCAGGTCTCCACTACCACCCAGGCACACCAGAAGTGTGCTTTACTAATCCCTAGGCAGCTCTCAAAGCAATCAGGTTGATAATTAAATTTTTCTCTCAAATCCTACCCCTTGTCACCCTAATACCCAAACACATCTTCTTCAATCACACTTAATCTAGAAATAAACAAAGTAAATTGACTGTTATTTTCAACATAATACAACTGTAGTTCACACAACTGAAAATAAAGTAGAAAAATCCACTGGTGGCTGCAGTGAGTCCCAGTGACATCCCGAGGCCCCAGGAGACTATAAAATCATCTCTTCCAGAGCTCAAGGATCTGCCCAGAGCCCAGCCACACTAGGATGCTCTTGGCAGGTTTCAGGCCTGCCGAGAACATGCCAGGTGACCTTCTCCCAAATCAGGAAACTCAACTGGTGGCTAGGGTACATCTGCATACCATCCAGAGCCTCGGAGAGACTTTAAGAACATCTGTTCTGGAGCTCAAGGACCTGTACAGAGCCCCACCACACTAGGCTGCACTTGGCAGATTTCAAGCCTGTAAAGGACATGCCCAGTGACCTTCTGGAAAGGTCAAACCAGGAAACTCAGCAGACGGCTGGGGTAAATTTGTGCAACACCCTGATCCCTGGGAGACTTTAAGATCATCTCTTCTGGAGCTCAAGGACCCGTCCAAAGCCCAGGCACCCTAGTCTAGCCTTGGGAGGTTTTGTGGAACAACTATATTATACCCAGCGACCTTCTTCAATTATGGGATTTGAAAGTAGGTGAAGTGAGTTCCAGGGCATTGGTGTTCACCACAGGATAGCTTTAACTCATCACCCACAGTGGTAAGGTGCCTATCTGGAACACTGAAGGTGGCACATCAGGGCCTGAGGGCCTAACTGGACCAGGCTCAGCAACTTCCATTCAGTCCCTAGAGACTAGGGCACAGGAGATGATATACAACACATCCAGGGAAGCCTTGAAACAAACTTGAAGCACAGAAACATAGGAAAATGACAAAATGAAAAACCAAAATGCAATCTCAAATCTCCAGCCATTCCCAAGAAAACTGAGGAGCTATATATACAGAAAAAAATATAAGTCATACACCTGAAATACATCAAATACTAGCATCTGAAATAAAGAAGTGACTCTGGGAAGTTTTAAAGGAATTCAAACTAGAAATAATCTCTCAGGTAAAAGAAATGCTGAACATATCTAAAGAAGACACAGTTGAAAAATTGGAGGAACTAAACAAAAAGATAGAATCCCTGGATAAACAATATAAGAAACAAAATGAATACATAAATCAGATGCAAAGAGATACACAGGAAATTAAAAATTCCATTGAAAGTTATAAAAATCACCTCAATGAAAGTGAAGATAGAATTTCAGAACTTGAAGACAGGATTGCAGCTAGTGAACAGGAAAGGCAAGATCTTTAAGAAAAAAAAAGGAATCAGAAAATAATTCAACAGCTGCAAGATGATGCAAAGAAAAATGATATACAACTGATGTGGATAAATGAAAAAGAAGAGACAACATAAAGGATGTCAAGAGGCTATTTTGAGAAGTAATACCTGAAAATTTCCCCAAACATGAGAACAGAAACTGACATCAGTGAAGCATATAGAACTCCAAATAGCCATAACTAAAATAAAACTACACCCAGACATATAATAATCACCACCCCAGAAATTCAACATAAGAATAGAATATTAAAAGCTGTCAGAGAGAAAAGACAGATCATCTATAAAGGAAAACCTATCAGAATCACAGCACAAACAATCAAGTCAAAAAGAGAATGTAGTGAAGTATTTCAGATCCTAAAGGAAAATGATTTCCAACCTACACTAATGTACCCTGCAAAACTGTCCTTCAAAATGAATGGAGAAATAAGATATTTCCATGACAAAGAACAGTTGAAGAAATTAATGATAACCAAGTGAACTCTGCAAAGAATACGGAAAGACAATTTAGATACAGTTAGGGAAAATCCACTAAGCAAAGCAGACAATTAAACAGAATGGAAAGATAAAGATTTAACAGCAGAAAAATAACATGTCAATAATAAATCAACACATAACAGCTAAACCATTAATTTAAATGGTCTCAATGCACCAATTAGAAGAAACAGACTGGCAGAATGGGTCAAGAAACAACATCCATCCATATGCTGTCTACAAGAAACCCATCTAACCCAAAAGAATACTCAGAGACTGAAAATCAAAGGATGGAAAACAATACTTCATGAAGTAGGAACCCCCCCCCCAAAAAAAAAGCAGGGGTAGCTATTCTGTTTGCAGACAATGTGAACTTCAAACCAAAATGATCGGAGGAGATAAAGAAGGTAATTACATACTGGTTAGGGGAAAACTTCAAGAGGAAGACATAGCAATCTTAAAATATATGCACCAAATTCCAGAGCACCTAGTTATATAAAACAACTATTAACAGAAATGAAAAACCAAATTAGCAGTAACACAATTATAACAGGAGACCTTAACACACCTTTGATACCAATGGACACATCAACCAGACATAAAATCAGCAAAGAAATACCAGAACTGAATCACACTTGTGAATATATGGACTTGATAGACATATACAGAATATTCCATCCAACAACATCAGAATATACATTCTTCTCAGCAATATATGGGACATTCTCTAAAATTTATCATATATTATCCCATTGAACATATTTAAATAAATGCAGTTCCTGCCCAGTCCAGTGAGTCCAGTGGAGAAACAGAACTCTCTTCTTCACCTGGGGACCAGGCCCCGGCTTCCTGTCTGGGCAAGTGAGTCCAGCAGAGGCAGGGAATCCCGCTCCAGCCTGATGGAACTTTTTTCTTTGCCTGGGGGCCAGGCCCTAGCTTTCTGTCAGGGGTGAGTGGGTACAGCAGAGGCAGAGAACCCCGCCCCAGCCGGATGAGGCTCTTTTCTTTGCCTGGGGGCCAGGCTCCGGATTCCTGTGGAGATCAGTGAGTCAGGAGGTGACAAGGAATTTCATCCCAGCCTGGCTGACCTCTCTCCCTCCCTTGGAACAACACTTGAACCTCAAAAATATAGGAAAATGACAAAACAAAAGATCAAAATGCAATCTCAAACATCCAGCCCAACCCAAGAAAGCATAGGAGCCATGTGCATAGAAGAAATATATGCCACAGCCCTGAAATAATAGTAACTGAAACAAAGAAGAAACACTGGGAAGCCTTAAAGGAATTCAAACTAGAAATAATCTCTCAGGTAAAAGAAGAAATGATAAAAGAAATGAAGGAGATGCTGAACATATCTAAAGAAGACACAGTTTAAAAATTGGAGGAACTAAACAAAAAGGTAGAATCCCTGGATGAACAATATAAGAAACAAACAGAATATATAAAGCAGATGCAAAGAGATATACACAAAATCAAAAACTCCATTGAAAGTTGTAAAAACTGCCTCAATGAATGTGAAGATAGAATTTCAGAATTCAAAGACAAGATTGCATCCAGTGAACAGGAAAGGAAAGATCTTTTAAAAATAACAAGAAATCAGAAAATAACAATTCAACACCTGCAAGATGACGCAAAGAGGAACAACATAAGGTTGTAGGGATAAATGAAAAAGAAAGAGACAACATAAAAGATTTCAAGAGGATATTTAGAGAAATAATAGCTGAAAATTTCCCAAACATGAGATTGGAAGCTGGTATCAAGATCAATGAAGCACATAGGACTCCAAATAGCCATAACCAAAATAAAACTACACCCAGACACATAATAATGGCCATCCCAGAAATCAAACAAAAGAATAGCATATTAAAACTGTCAGAGAGAAAAGAAAGATCACCTATAAAGGAAAACCTATCAGAATCACAGCAGACTTCTCAGCACAAACAATAAAGTCAAGAAGAGCATGGAGTGAAGTACTCCACATCCTAAAGGAAAATGATTTCCAACCTAGACTGATGTACCCTGAAAACTGTCCTTCAAAATGGATGGAGAAATAAGATACTTCCATGACAAAGAACAGCTGAAAAACTACATGATCACCAATCCAACCCTGCAAAGAATACTGAAAGACAGCCTAGATACATTAAAAAAAAAAAAAAACACTAAACAAAACAGAAAATTAAACAGAAGCAAAAGATAAAAATGCAACAGCAGAAAGATACCATGTCAACAATAAACCAATTTTTAACAGTTATAACCATTAATGTAAATGGTCTCAATTCACCAATTAAAAGAAACAGACTGGCAGAATGGATCAAGAATCAAAATCCAACCATATGTTGTCTACAAGAAACCCATCTAACCCAAAAGGGTACTCACAGACTGAAAGTTAAAGGATGGAAAATACTTCATGCAACAGGTGCCCTAAAAAAGTGGGGGTGGCTATTCTGTTTGCATACAATGTGAACTTCAAGCCAATACTGATCAGAAAGGATAAAGAAGGTCACTACATGCTGGATAGGAGAAAACTCCAAGAGGAAGAGATAACTATCTTAAATATACATGCACCAAATTCCAGAGAACCCAGCTATATAAAACAAGTACTAACAGAAATGAAAAACCAAGTTACCAGTAACACAATTCTAGCAGGAGATCTTAACACACCATTGACACCAATGGACAGATAAACCAGACAGAAAACCTGCAAAGAAATAAAATAACTGAATCGCACCTGTGAACAAATGGACTTAATAGATATATACAGAGTATTCCACCCAACAACAACAGAATACACATTCTTCTCAGCAGTGCATGGGTCATTCTCTAAAATAGACCATATATTAATTCACAAAATATAATCTCAATAAATGCAAAATGGTTGAAATTACCCCTTGCATGCTATCGGACCATAGCGTGATGAGATTAGAAATTAATGATAAAAGATACTACAAAATTCCCACAAACACATTGAGACTGAATAACACACTCTTGAGTAAACAGTGGGTCACAGAGGAAATTAAAGAAGAAACTAAACACTACCTACAAGAAAATGAAAACACAAATACAACTTACTGGAATTTGTGGGATGCAATGAAAGCTGTCTTCAGAGGAAAATTTATTGCATTGAGTTCACACATCAGGAGAACAGAACGAACACAAATAAATAACCTGATATTACACCTCAAACATTAGAAAAAGAACAGCTCAACCCCAAAGCCAAAAAAGAGAAGAATATATAAAAATCACAGCAGACATCAATACAACAGAGACTAAAAAAACAATCCAAAAAAATCAATGAATCAGAGTTGCTTCTTTGAAAGAATAAATAAAATTGTCAAGGCCCTAGCCAACCTTATTTTAAAAAGGGAAGAAAAAGCTCAAATTCATGCAATAAGGAATGAAAGAGGAGAAATCACTACAGACCCTATAGAAATACAGAAAATCATCAACACCTATTTCGAAAACCTCTTACTCTCAAAGGTTTGATAACACAGAGGAAATGGACAGATTCCAGGAAGCATACGAACTAACAAAGCCAGGTCATGAAGATGTAAAACTACTGAATAACCCTATTTTTATTAATGAAATAAAAATGTAATTAAATTCTTATCTACAAAGAAGAACCCAGGCCCAGACGGATTCACTGCAGAATTCTACAAGAAATACAAAGAAGACCTAATGCCAACACACTTCAAACTCTTCAATGAAATTGAAAGGGAAGCAATCCTTCCTAAATCATTCCTAGAAGCAAATAATTCTCTAGTACCAAAACCTGAAAAGGACCCAACTGAAAAAGAGAACTACAGAACAGTCTCCCTAATGAACACAGATGCAAAAATCCTCAATAAAATACTGGCAAATAGGATGCAGCAAATCATCAAGAAAATCATACACCAACACCAAGTGGGATTCATCCAGGCATGCAGCGATAGTTCAATATAGGTAAATCAATAAATGTAATGCACCATATCAATAGAGCCAAAAGTAAGAACCACATGATCCTTTCTATAGATGCAGAAAAAGCTTTTGATAAGGTCCAACATTCATTTATGATAAGAACATTGCACAAAATTGGAATAGATGGTCTTTACCTCAATATAATAAAGACTGTCTATGACAAACCAACAGCCAATATCATACTAAATGGCCAAAAATTGAAGGCCTTTACTTTAAAATCAGGCACAAGACAAGGGTGTCCCTTATCACTGCTCCTATTTAATATAGTACTGGAAGTACTAGCCAGAGCAATTAGACAAGAGAGAGAAATAAAAGGCATAAAGATAGGAAAAGAAGAAGTTAGTAAAGATAGAAAATGAAGAAGTCTCATTATTTGCAGATGACATGATACTCTATATGGAAGATCCCCAAAGTGTCATTGAAAGACTGCTAGATATAATAAATAAGTTCAGTAATGTAGCTGGATATAAAATCAATACTCAAAAATCAATAGCATTTTATACACTAATAACAAAGTCACAGAGAGACAAATAAGAGAAGCCACATCCTTCACACTAGCAACCAAAATAATGCAATATTTAGGAATTACTCTCACAAAAAGAAGTGAAAGACCTGTACAGGGAAAATTATAATACACTGAAAAATGAAATTGAAGATGATCTCAGAAAATGGAAAAACATCCCTTGCTCATGGATAGGATGAATAAATATTGTGAAAATGGCCATTCTCGCAAAACTTTTATACAGATTCAATGCAATCCCGATAAAAAATACCATCAGCATAATACCATCATAGAACCTGAGAAATCACTCCTAAAATTCATCTGGAGCGAAAAGAGACCTAGAATAGCAAGGACAGTTCTAAGCAGCAAAGGCAAGGCAGGAGGCATCACAATCCCTGACTTGAAGTTATACTACAAAGCAACTGTAGTAAAATCAACATGGTACTGGGACCAAAACAGAGCTGAAGATCAATGGAATAGATTAGAAGATACAACCACAACTACAAACATTTGAAAAAGGGGCCAAACATGTTCACTGGAAGAACAGTCTCTTTAATAAATGGTGCTGGAAAAACTGGCTCTCCATATGACAAAAACTAAAACTAGACCCATGCCTATCACCATGTACTAAAATATCTAAATGGATCAAGGATATAAATATTAAAAGAGAAACACTGAATCTATTGGAAGACAAATTGGGTAAAAATCTTGAAGACATAGGAGTAGGTAGAGAATTCATGAATAGGACTCAAACCGCACAGGAAATACTTCCCAGATCTTCCCAGGGGGAGATCCCAATAACTGGGATCTCCTCTTATTAAAAAGTTTTTGCATGTCAAAAGAAATCTCCAGCATAGTGAAAAGAAAACCCACAAACTGGGAAAAAATCTTAGTGCACTGCCCCTCAAACAAAAGGCTTCTGTCTAAAATATATAAGGATTAAAAAAATCAGACCCCCAAAATTCAAAGACCCCATCCAAAAATGGGTATCGCAGATGAATATACAATTCCCAGATGAAGAAATACAAATGGCAAATAAATATATGAAAAAATTATCATCATCATTAGTCATTAGAGAAATGCAAATTAAAACCTGTGATTTAATATCACTTCTGAAAGAACGGCCAAGATCAACAAATCCACCACCAACAAATGCAGGAGAGGCTGTGGGGAAAAAGGAACTGCCCTGCAATGTTAGTGGGAGTGTAGACTAGTGCAGCCATTGTGGAGGTCAGTCTGGAGATTTCTCAAAAAGCTGGGACTGGAAGCCCCATTTGACCCAGCTATACCACTTGTAGGCATATTCCCAGAAGAAGTGAAAGCATCATTCCACAGTGATATATGTGCACCCATGTTTATAGCAGCACAATTTGTAATAGCCAGATCTTGGAAACAACCTAAGTGTCCATCAACTGAAAAACAGATTAAAAAAAAAAAAGTTGTGGTATTTTTATACAATGGTGTACTACTCAGCTATAAAGAATGATCACATAGAGACATTTATAAATAAATGGACACAACTTGACACCATACTCATAAGTGAAATAAATCAAACTCACATGTATAAATAACGAATAGTTTCCCTAGTGTAAGAAATGATAAGAATACATAAAAGTATGTGGTAATCATGATTCCCAATCATATTGTTTTGAAGCCATATAATATTTTCACTCATTAATTGCAATGGTTTTAACCTGGGTTGTTAGACTTTAGTATCTGTGATAGTACGAATAGCTATTTTAAAGAAAACAGCACAACATAAAAGCTAGTACTGATTTAATATCATCTTGTTTTGAAGTCCTATAAAGCTGTAGTACATCTGTTTCCACTGGTTTTTAACATGATGTATCTTACTATATTTCACTATATGCTATAGTATAAACACAATTCTTTATAGGCAAAGGATAATATACAAACCTTTGTTCATTTTCTATTAGCTGGTTCTAAATACCCTGTAATTCTTGAATTCTCTTGAATGGCTTCACACTGTCTTGATATGCTTGATGTTATAGCATATGAAGATACACTCAAATAATTCAAGGAAAGAGACACTATGGCAACTACTATTATGTTAGATTATCTGGTGGTGAAATACCATGACTCTTGAATTGTTTTGTTCTATTACAATGTCCTTTCTTATCTCAATCCCCCCCCCTTTTTTTAAATTAGTCTATTTTCTCTCATTTTTTTTAATTAAAGGAAAACTAAATTTTAAAAAAGCGGGACATATTATGGTAAATTTCTTGGTTTTCCTATTAACCTGATTTGAACCCCAGTATTGCTCTCCCCGTCTTATTCTGTCTGATTATTCTATATTCTACTTTCTTAGGTAGTATCAAGTTTGAGGGTATAGGCAACCACTCTGAAGGCAATAAGATATACTACGATGCCCATTATGGTTTGACTATTGTCCTTTTTTTTTGAAGTCCTATAAGGTCTCCAGTGTAGGTTTTATTGGTCTTATTCTGTACTGTTTTGATCAATTCTGTTATACCTGATATAAGAAACTCAATTTAAAAATAGCAAGAGACACAATGATAACCACTTTTGATCACCTGGTATTCTATTTTTGAATCATGTACTATGCCCACCCTTCTGTTCTAACTGACTCTGTTTTGCTTAGTTACGTTTGGTTTTATTCTCTGCAGAAAAAGTAGTAAGAACCGTGGAAGTAATAAAACCAAAAAGTCTAATTGTTATTGTAAAAAGGAGAGGAAAGGACTGTGGACTAAGGGATATAACCACATGTATGTTTGAGTGTGTAGGATGGAAAACCATAACACTGAGCTTTTGTTGGATCATTGAATGGAACTGTCTCCAATTTCACTGTATGAATGTTCACTTTACATGCTTTACTTTTGTAATTTGGACAACTGTTTCTGAGAAGATATGTAACCTATTAACTGGTGATTTCTTACTGCATTTTTTTTTCTTGAAATTCTCTATTACTTGTACCCTTTTACAGCTCGGTTTTTCATGTCCTTTCTTTTTTCTCTTTAAATAAAAAAAAATGCAAAAGAATTGAAATTATCCCATGCATGTTATCGGATCATAGCACCATGAAATTAGAAATTAATGATAAAAGATACTACAAAAATCCCACAAACACATGGAAACTGAATAAAACACTCTTGAATAATCAGTGGGTCACAGGGAAAGTTGAAGAAGAAATTAAGCAATACCTACAAGAAAACAATGAAAGCTATTCTAAGAGGAAAATTTATTGCACTGAATTCCCATATCAGGAAAACAGAACGAATACAAATAACCTTATGCTGCACCTAAAACATCTAGAAAAGGAAGAGCACAACAATCCAAAAGCCAAAACAGGGGAAGAAATTGTAAAACTCAGAGCAGAAATCAATGCAATAGAGACTAACAATCCAAAGAATCAATGAATCAAAGAGTTGGTTCTTTTAAATAATAAATAAAATTGATAAGCCCCTAGCCAGTCTTATTTTAAAAATGGAAGAAAAAGCTCAAATTCATATTGTAAGAAATGAAAATGATGAAATCACCACAAAAATACAGAAGATCATTAACATCTATTTTAAAAACCTTTACTCTCAAAGGTTTGATAACACTGAAGAAATAGACAGATTTCTTGAAACACATGAAGTACCAAAGCTAGGTCAAGGAAATGTAAAACTGCTGAATAACCCAATCTCTATTCATGAAATTGAAAATGCAATTAAGTCCTTACCTACAAAGAAGAGCTCAGGGCCAGATGGATTCACTGCAGAATTCTACAAGAAATACAAAGAAGAATTAATGCCGACACTACTCAAAATCTTCAGTGAAATCAAAAGGGAAGTAAACCTTCCTAAGTCATCCCTGGAAGCAAATATTTCTCTAGTACCAAAACCTGAGGAAGACCCAAATAAAAAAGAGAACTACAGGACAATCACCCTAATGAACACAGATGCAAAAATCTTTAATAAAATATTGCCAAGTATGATGCAGCAAATCATCAAGAAGATTATACACCATGACAAGTAGGATTCATCCCAGGCATGTAGGGATGGTTCAACATACGTAAATCAATATATGTAATCCACCATATCAATAAAGTCAAAAGTAAGAATCACATGATCATTTTCATAGATGCAGAAAAAGCTTTAGATAAGGTCCAACATTCAGTTATGTTAAGAACCTTACAAAATATTGGAATAGATGGTCTTTACCTCAGTATAATAAAGACCATCTATGACAAACCAGCAGCCAGTATCATACTAAATGGCCAAAAACTGAAGGCCTTTACCTTAAAAATCAGGCACAAGACAAGGATGTCCCTTATCACTGCTCCTATTTAATATAGTTCTGGAAATGCTAGCCAGAGCAATTAGACCAAGAGATAGAAATAAAATGGATAAAGATAGGAAGAGAAGAAGTGAAATTATTATTATTAGAGGATGACATGATACTCTACATAGAAGACCCCCAATATTCTGTTGCTGTATCCAGCAATATAGCTGGATACAAAATCAATACTCAAAAATCAATAGCATTTCTATATACTGACAACAAAATCACATAGAGAGAAATAAGAGGAGCCATACCCTTCACACTAGCAACCAAAAAAATGAAATATTTAGGAATTATTCTCATGAAAGAAGTGAAAGACCTATATAGGAAAAATTACAATAAACTTAAAAAAGAAATTCAAGAGGATCTCAGAAAATGGAAAGACATTCTTGCTCATGGATAGGAACAATAAATATTGTGAAAATGGCCATTCTACCAAAACTGCTATACAGATTCAATGCAATCCCAATAAAAATGCCTTCAACATACCTCATCGATCTAGAGAAATCACTCTTTAAATATATCTGGAACTAGAAGAAACCTAGAATAGCAAAGACAGTTCTAAGCAGCAAAAGCAAGGCAAGAAGCATCACAATCTCTGACTTGAATTTATACTGCAAGGCAACTGTAGTAAAATCAACTTGGCACTGGAATCAAAATAGAGCTGAAGATCAATGGAAAAGATTAGAAGATACAACCACAACTACAAAAACACTCAACCACCTTTTTTTTTTTTTTGATAAAGGGGCCAAGCATGTTCCCTGGAAGAATGACAGTCTCTTTAATAAATAATGTTGGAAAAATTGGCTCTCCATATGATGAAAACTAAAACTAGACCCATGCCTATCACCATGTAGTAAATTAAAATCTAAATGGATCAAATATCTGAATATTAAAACAGAAACACTAAATCTATTGGCAGACAAAGTGGGTAAAAGCCTTGAAGACATAGGGATAGGTAGAGAATTCATGAACAGGCATCAAACTGCACGGGAAATACTTCCCAGAATCAATAACTGGGATTGCTTCTTATTAAAAAGTTTTTGCACTTCAAAAGAAATCTCCAGCATAATGAAAAGAAAATCCACAAACTGGGAAAAAATCTTAGAGAACTGTCCCTGAGACAAAGGACTTCTGTCTAATACAAAGAATTAAAAAATCAGACCCTCAAAATTCAAAGATCCAATCCAAAAATGGGCATCTGAGATGAATAAACAGTTCTCAGATGAAAAAATACAAATGGCAAACAAATACATGAAAAATTTTTCATCATCATTGGTCATTAGAGAAATGCAAATTAAAACCATATTGAGATTCCATCTCACTCCTGAATGAATGGCCAACATCAAGAAAACTACCAACAACAAATTCTGGAGACACAGTGAGGAAAAAGGAACTCTCCTGCACTGTTGGTGGGAGTGTAGACTGGTGTAGCCATTGTGGAGGTCAGTCTGGAGATTTCTCAAAAAGCTGGGATTGGAAGTCTCGTTTGTTTCAGCTATTCCACTTCTAGGCATATTCCCAGAAAAGCTGAAAACATCACACCACAGTGATATATGTACACCTATGTTTATAGCAGCACAATTTTTAATAGCCAGATCTTGGAAACAACCTAAGTGTCCATCAACTGAAGAATGGATAAAAAAAGTTGTGGTATTTTTATACAATGGAGTACTACTCAGCTATAAAGAATAAAAGTTGTGGTATTTTTATACAATGGAGTACTACTCAGCTATAAAGAATAATCACATTGAGATATTTAAAAATAAATGGGCACAGCTTGAGATCATACTCATAAGTGAAATAAATTAAACTCACATGTATAAATACCGGATAGTTTCCCTAGTGTAAGAAATGGTAAGAGTACATAAAACAATGTGGTAAACTCGATTCTCCATTATATTGCTTTGAAGCCTTATAATGTTTTCATTTTTTATTTGGATGATTTTATCCTCAGTGGTTTGATTCCATTGTCTGTGATGGTCTGAACAGTTATTTTGAGGAAAACAAGACAATATAATAGATAGAGCTGATTTAATATCATCTTGTTTTGAAGTCCCATGAAGTTTTTGTTCTTCTGTCTCCATCGTATTATCATGTTGTATCTTATTGGATTTTATTATATATTATAGTGTAAACAAATTTTTTATGGACAAGGAGATAATATAGAAACCATTGCTCATTTTCTGTTAGTTGGTTCTAAATACCCTGTAATACTTTTATTCTATTGAATGATTTTACACTCTTATGTTGTAGTTGATGCTATACTATACAAAGTTATACTCAAATATTTCAAGGAAAGAGACTCTAAGTTAGCTCCTGTTATGTCAGGTTATCTTGTGGTGAAACACTATGTTGTTTAAATTGCTGTGTTCTGACCTGTGTTACTATGTTGTTATGTCCTCTTTTATCTTTTTTTAATACAGGGGAGAGCACAAACGCAGTCCCCCACTCACAAATTATGCAGTCGAGTTTCCCACATTTGGGGAAATCACAGGGGTCAGCACATCCGGAGTGCAATGGATAAGCCTCGCCCTGGGTGTCCTCTTTTATCTTAATCTCCTTCTTTCTTTTAATTTTTTTAATAAAAAATTTTTAAAAAAGAAGACAAAGTAGGTAGAAAACTTGAAGACATAGAGGTAGGGAGAGAATTCATGAACAAAAATCAAATGGCACACAAAATACTTCAAAGAATCAATAACTGGGATCATGTGCTATTAAAGAGTTTTTGCATGTTGAAAGAAATCTGCAGCATAGTCAACCCCCCCCCACCACTATTTGGGAAAAATCTTGGTGAACTGTCCCTCAGACAAAGGACTTTTGTCTAGAACATATAATTTTTTTTTAAAAAAAATAAGAGCGCCAAAATCCAAAAACCCATTGCAAAAATGGGCACTTGATATGAACACACACAGATCTCAGATGAAAAAATACAAATGGCCAATAAATACATGAAAAAATGTTCAGCATCATTGGTCATTATAGAAATGCAAATTAAAACGACACTAAGATTCCTTCTAACTCCTGAAAGAATGTGCACAATAAAGAAAACTACCAACAACAAATGCTGGAGAGGCTGTGGGGAAAAAGGAACTTTTCTGCATTGTTGGTTGGGAGTGTAGACTGCTGCAACCATTGTGGAGATCATTCTGGAGGTTCCTCAAAAAGCTGAGATTGGAACTCCCATTTGTTCCAGCTATTCAACTTCTGGGCATATTATCAAAAGAACTTAAAACATCATACCACAGTGATATATGCGCACCCATTTTTATAGCATCACAAATTTGTAATAGACAGATCTTGGAAACAATCTGAGTGTCCATCAACTGAGGAATGGATAAAAAAGCTGTAGTATTTTTATAAAATGGAGTACTACTCAGCTATAAAGAATGATCATATTGAGATATCTATAAGTAAATGGATGCAGCTTGAGACCACACTCATAAGTGAAATAACTCAAACTGACATGTGTAAATACCATATAGTGTCCCTAGCATAAGAAATAGTAAGAGTACATGAGATATAAAAAACAACATATACAGTGAAAGGGCAAGAATCTGCATAAAGTGGAAAAATAATGTCTCAGGGAAATGAGGAAAAGAAAAAGGAAGGGAAAAGAAAAGATATCTAAAAATATATAAACACACTAGAGATAGCTAAGATGATTGCACTACAAACAGCATAAGTTCTTGGAACAAAATAGTTAACATTAATAGGATTGGAACAATTGTGCATATTATTGTATGGTGATCTTAGGAACTCTTAAAGATCATTATATAAAAGAATAACCCTAGCTCATACCACCTTGTTCTGAAGGCCTATATTGTCAGTGTTTTGGGCTCTTTGCTATTGCTATTTATTTTCTTTTTTGTTTTGTTATGTTTAGTTTTACTCTCTTTATTTTATTTCTGGATTTCACAACATGACAATATGGAATCAGCACTGGGTGCCATAGTGTTTCTTTTTTTTTCAAAGTAGTTGTTCAAAACTATTTAGGAGAAGTTCTAGGCATGTATGAGTCTCTACATGTATACCTATCCTTTCTGTATTAGAGGAAAATACAAAACAAAACAAATTCCTAGAAAAATACAAAAAAAAATGTTGATGATGGAGGATGATGAAATGAATCCCAGGGAACAGATTCCCTAAACCTCCATTTGGGAGCAGGGCCTATTAGCATTCTTCCTAAAAGAAGGTCTCATAATTTTATACCTTTCAGCACATAACAGGTGATTTCTTAGGTGTGCTCAAGTTGGCATATTCTCATCTCTGCTTAAAGTAATGGTTTTTATTAAATGACATTAATCTCTTGAGCAATCGCTCCTCCTTTAGCTTTGCATTCATATGTGTTCCCTGTGAGCTAAGTTCACTTTTCAAATTTTCCTGCTATATCTTCAGATGCTCACTATAAATCTGGCTAAATGCAGTTAGCGGTAGCTGTATCACAGCCTGACTGTTAGTTTTTCTTGCAACTTTTCCCACTTGAACACTTAGTCTGTAGCACTTAATTTCAGCCTTGCTTAAGTCTCAAAACATAAGCAAGAGTGTAACAGAATGTAACACACATAGCCTCTAGTCCATTTCCCAATAGATTTCTTCCTCCCACTGAAATCTCATTAGTCTGGACTTTATATTACACATTCCTACCAAAGTCCTGGTCCTTTGAACTCTGTGTAGAATCGCCCATCAGGTGCTGCTTACAATTTCTAGGGTTTCTGAAACCTATTTCTTCAAACTTGTCAAATCCTTGACACAAGTTACTTGCAAAACCATCTAAATGATATCATCAAGTGCAATGACAGCAGTGACTCCACTCCAGGTACCAATTTTCTGTATCAGCATTTTTGTTTCTGGACCAAATGCCTGATATTCTCAACTTAAAGAAGTTTATTTCACCACTTCAAGCTCCATGATTGGTTGGCATCAAGTCAAAACATAATGGAGAGCAAAGATAATTCAACTCATGATAGCCAGGAATCGGCAGAGAAGAGCACCAAAGAGGAAGGAGAAAGGGAATATATGTTAATATCCAAAGAAGCATGCTAACCCACTGAGCAGTCAAGTTGATAATTAAGTTTAATGATCGGAGCTTTCCTTGGGGAATATGTTCTAATTCATTATCAGTGTCATAGATTTTCCCTATCTAGTCAAAACAGACTCACACTTTTGGAAACACACTCAGAAATACATTAAAAATTCTGCTTTATTGGGATTTTAAGTCCTCTGCATAACAAGATGCAACTGCACTGCACACAACCAAAAATATGAGTGCTTTCATCAGAACTCAGATTTCTAACTTTTTTTTTTTTTTCAAAAAATCATGGCTTTTGAAAATTTTGTGTTTAAGATTTCACCTTTTGGGATTTTAATCTTTTTGGGATTTCAGATATTAAGTATTGTGAACTTTTGAATTTAAATACTTGAGATTATGATGTAGCATTTGATATTATACCTTTTGGGATTCTGATTGAGATGGGTAAGAGGCAGACGATGGTGATTTTGGCTAATAGCAGTGCTGACAGAAACATACAGGAAAGTGAAATATCCATGGAGTAGTAAAAGTTTACTGAACTGAGTCGAATACAGAAACTGGTAGGTAAACTAAATAAATATACAGACAATTAAAAGATTTCCAAATTGATATTATCTGTATATTTATTTAGTTTACCTACCAGTTTCTATTTTCACTTGTAACATTTTTTGACTATTACTATGTTGGTTACTTACTCTCATCGCTGATACAAAGTTTCTGATGCCCAAAATGAAGGAAGTAAAGGTTTATTCACCTTACATTTTGTGGAAGTTTCAGTCCATACTCAACTGGCTTGAAGACAGGTGGCGTGGCTGAGGAGCAATCATATATGATAGCTGTGACAGATACCAAAAGTGACAGGAGAAAAAGGGTACAATGAAGATAACAAGCCTCTTTCTCTCCATCATGTTGTATGCCAGCTATCCACAACAGGGCAGATGTAACACTTGTACCATCAATCCCAGCACTAGACAATGAACTGATCACAAACTCTAGATTGAGCTGCCTTCAAAAGCCCACCACTCATGACAGCATGATGTTTTGAGGAGACATCCAGACATAAACCATAAGATTCCACACTAGTCCCCCAAGAACTCATGAACATCCCTTTATGCAAAGGACATTTAGTTCATCTGCAAGAGTTGCCAAAGTCCAAACAGTTTCATCCAAGTCTCCTCCAAGATATAAAACAAACTCTTAGCTGCAAGCCCCTGTACAAATGAAAACAAAGTTAGGCACTTCCAACATTCAGTGGTACACAATAAACATTTTCATTCCAAAAGTTACAACCAGGAGGATACAAAGGATTGGGACAAAAGCAGGTCCAAAATTCAGCAGGGCAAACATTAAGTCCTGTAGTTCCACATCCAGCATCTGAGGCAATCTGTGGTTAAGTTATGAGTTACAAAAGGCTTGCATGACTCTCCTTTTATGAACTTCTGGTGTACTTCCCAGAGTTTCTTACTTAGGCCTGATCTGCTCAATCTTTGCAGCTTTCCTCAGATGATCCACATTCTTGGCTTTTCCAAACTTCTGGGGTCTCCACTGTAGATTTGGCTTCACTTTCACAGCTTCACACATTGCCCTCTCAGAGGCACATTGCCTGAGCTCCCAGGTCTTGTTCTAAATTATGAATTGGAGCTTTTTAACCTCAGAACACTTTCCTTATGCATGTGCCTAACACCATTGCCATGTGGATGATATGACAGTCCACTGCAGCTGGAACAGTAGCCAGGCTTTCCTCTCACTTGGCTGTAGTGGTCAAGTACATGAATCACTGGGCACTCTGATTCTGAAGAAGTAAAGCCTCTATGTTGTCACCATTCTGGAACCTCATGCAGCAGCTAACACTATTCTGTAACTTGGTGTTGGTGCTGCTGCCATTCTGGAACATAGTATGACTGCCACCATTCTGGAACATGGTGCTCTGCAGCTTTCTCCTCAAAGTAAATATTACACTTTTGCAGTTTTGAGACCACAAAGGGTGAAGATTTGCCACTTGTTGTGATATACTCAGGCCATCTTTTCTATTGTTCCATACTTCCTCAGCAATGGAGAGCTCCTCATGTCTCTTTGCAGTCCACAACTTTACTGGAGTTTCCTTTCTGGCCAGATTCACAGTGTTTTAAATCATCCTAATGGGCTCTTCGCTCCTGATTTACAACCTAAATGTGGCTAAAAGAACCCAACCCATGCCACTGCACCAACATTAGACTTCCTTGAAATTTTTTCTGCCAGATTAGTTAGTCCACCATCCTTTATTTCAGACTCAGGGAAAATCCCTTGACATGAGCAAAATGCAAACATTCTGCCAACACATAGCATATATTGTCTGTAGTCCAACAGCTGGTGAAGTCCTTCTTCCCAACAAAATCCTCTAGAATCTGGACTTTACTAGCAGGATTTTTATATTTTGCAACAAGGATCAAACTCATGACCTTTCACATGCAAGGCAGATGCTTACATCACTGAGCTATATCTCAAACTCCTGGCAGGATTTCTATCAATCTCCTGGTCTTCTGAGCACAGAATCTCCCATACAGAACAGTCTAAGTCATCCCAGCTTTATTCTTTCAAGCAGCACATCCAAACCTCTCCCAACACTTCCCACATGTCACTCCCAGAGGCTTTTGAATCACATGGTTAGGTATATTCACAGTATTGATCTCATTCTCAGTGCCAAACTCTGTGTTACTCTTTCTCCCTTGCAGACATCAAATACTTGATGCCCAATATGAAGGAAGGAAAAGTTTATTTAGTTTACAGTTTGTGAATGTTTCAGTCCACACTCACCTGGCTCCAAGGCAGAGTGGCAAGGTTGAGTGTCAACCATTTGTGGTGACTATGACAGATACCAGGAATGACCAGAGCATAGGGACAAAAGCAAGAAAGCACACCTCACTCCCTCATTTTTTACTGTATGCATTTTTTACCCTTGCTGGGTTGGTGCAGCACTCATACCACCAATCCCAGCACTACATAATGAACAAACCACAAATTCTAGATCCAACTGCCTAAAAAGGCCCAACACCTATGAAAGTATGATGCTTTGGGAGAAATTAATCATGTCATTTGCAATAAAATGCATGGAACTGAGACTATCATGTTAACTAGGGGTCAGTCAACATAAGCCAGGTTTAGAAGGTCAAATATTATTTTTCTCTTGCATATGAAACCTATAAAATATGACATGAAAATAAAAGGAGACTATTAAGGAAGAGAAAAAGGAGCAAAAGAACTGGGAAAAGGAGTTGAGAGAGGTAACAGAAAGGGCTGATGTGATCAAAACACATTAGCACAATATATACTGATATGAAAATCTGACAGTTGAATCCACACTTATGTATAAGTAATGTGTTAAGAATTATAATAGATTAAAACATCACAAGAAAGGAAAGTGAAATTTAAATAAATTATAGGAAGTTCAATTTATTAAAATATTAAATATTAGGTACTTTAAAAAAATAAAGCCATCTGTGATTCTAACATCCATTGTAGTTCAATCTGCATAAAAGCCAATACTTCTCAATATAAAGACTGGTAGCACCCATTATGTATATTCTGGAGTTACCAAAATTATTCTATAAAGGACAAAAATGCAAATATATCAGTGTACCATCAGGCTCTTAGTACAAAACTAGCCGTGTGCAAAATATAAGTGAGTGTATGTTGGTGTATTACCAGAAACAAAAGAACAAACAGAGGAAAACTATTTTTTCAGAAACAGATCAGAGTTTGCTTTTGAGTCATAGACTGCTGACCCTTGATCAGATGTATAATTACATATTTGCAAATATATAGGTAATATAAATTGTTTAACACTAGTATGCGTACTTCTAGGCACCATATGCATTGTTGTAGGTATCACAGGAATCCATGATCACTTCTCCAAATGCAAAATGGCACCTGAAACCTTAAAATAAATTGGAAATTTTATTGCAATTGGATGAATAAAATTAGGGATTTGACAAGGAAATCAATTGGACTTTTTCTTGGTATTTACATGTCTATTTGTTTCTCATTTGTGAAAATTCAGCCCTTTTACAAAACAAGTTATTTTTTGATAGAGTATAAAAGTAAAAGAGATAATTTTCTCTATGTGTTGCAGTCATGGCAGCAGCTTTTTAGTGTTACAGATAAATCTGTGCCAGCACTAAAGACAGAATCATGACTGATCAAAATGCACATACATTTATTAAAACATTTACTTTTATGGCTATGATTTGTGGAATCAAAAGTAAGCACCTTTTACCAAACATATTGTTAAGTAGAGATATTTTCAGAAGAAAAAAAGTGTTACCTCTGGGATACAAAAGACAATTTAAGGTATTGTTTATTTTTCTGACCACATGTGTGTAAAGATATTGCACTTGGTCTGAAAAATAAAATAATTCAAAACTTAATTGTTGAAGTTGATATATCCACTCTGAAGTTCATTCTGCATAAAAGCCAATAGAATAGCTTTCTCCAAACATCATGGTTTCAGAATAGCAAACTATATAACACAATAAGAGACCATAAATGGAACAGAAACTGATGGGCTTCCATTTGAAATGTGACCAGGCTAACAAAAAAATTATATGGTATAATTTGATGTCCATTTTACACACCTTTCCCATACAACTCTCGGCCAAGAGCACTTTTAATTATGCTTTGAATCAAACTATACTAGAAAATATCATAATGTAACTGTTACTGAGAAACAGTCAAAATGATAAACACTCTACAATATGAAAACGCATATGCGAAGAATGAGACAGGCAGGGATATTTTCCATTAAGCTCTAAATTCCAATGATAAATAATTTAAAATTATTCAGTATAAAAAATTAAATTTAGGGGATGGAAATTTAGCTCAGTGGCATAAGTGCCTGCCTTGCAAGCAGGCAGTCGTGAGTTCTATCCCCTGTACCGATAAAAAGGAAAAAGACAAAAAAAAAAATTAAATTTAAGTTATGACTATTCAAAAAAGGTAAATAAGTAGATTAAGATTATCTTTCCTTTTGATTACTGTATAATTATATGTAAATGGAAGTCTCAAGCTGTTGATGGGCATCAATAAATGTAGACAATGTCTGTCTCCCTGTAAAGTGGACATTATTGTACATGAAATATCAAATGATATCCTGTCAATTGCAAATTAATTGTTTTATTTTATGCTGACAAATTATAGGAATATCAAATTACAAAAATATTCAGAAATGTTGTGTACTTACATAAAAATTAAGAACGCTACTCCAGGTTGATTAAATTCAAGACAATACTGCAAACTTCAGAACTACATATACAATTAAAGTGAATCTGTAATTTTGTGTAATTTTCATGTACCACAAAGGTTACCACAGAGCCAATTTCAAGCTCACTGTAAGTAGATTTATTAATATTGCTCCCTCAGCCTTCATCTCTTACCGTTCCTTACTTTTGTAAGTTGTAACTACTCTTGTAATTACTCTTATGGTTTCTTGGCCCCATTTCTTCCAATTTACCACTTGTTCCATTCAGACATGTCTAGGCTTCTACTTGATTTGCTGGGTAAAGAAGACACTTCTAGGCTAGGCATTTAGCTCAGTGGCATAAGCGTCTGCAAGTATGTGGTCATGAGTTCGATCCCTGGTACTGATTTAAAAAAACTAAAATAAAAGACATTTCCACTAAACTATACATGGTTTACCATGTTCCTTTACTCAATCTCCTTCCTTCCTGGAATATAAGCACCTGTTCAATGCATTCTGAGATATTTTTAAATTCGTTTCTATTTTAATGAAAAAAGGTAAAACTAAATTTCATAATAATAATGGAATAACAATAGTTAATATATTGCGTGTTGCTATCTTTGAAATAGTTGCTCAGTGTACAAGGTATGGGCATAAACATTTCTCCAACTGGTTTTTATTAGCACCAAACCTTGCTCTCTAATGCACTAAGAGACAGTAACACTGTAACTGACTTTTTTCATTTTTTCCTACTGTCCTTTCGCTACCACCTATCCTAGTTCCTTTTTCCTTTGGAACAATTTCCTACCATTTCCCAGTATCTATTTTACATTTTAACCTTATTTATTCTTTCAATTTCTCACTCAAGGGAAACCATATGATGTTTGCAAGTGTAATTCTGATTTTTTGTTTATGAAAATGGTCTCAAATTGCATCCATTTACCTGTGACACTCTCAAGCTTATCCTTATTTGCATAAAAATACATTTTTTAATCTGTTCCTCTTTTGAGCTAGTCTTTAAAAGGGCTTAAGAAAAAATATTTAATTCATTGGCTATAAAGGGAAGCAAACTACCAATAGTACAATCAAATGAATAGTGACATATTGTGAAAGTAAAACTTTTGAAAAGTATAATTTCTTGATGTATATCTGTAATAAATGTGAAGGAACAAGCATGAACTACATTAAACCCTACCTCATGTTATGAGTAGAGACTAAATAGATATGGTTGTTGCTATCTTGAGGAGACTGGAATTTTGGGGCACTATATGTTATATGATTGTATGTAACCCCTCATTAAAATGCTCTGTCAGTATTTATGATCTTCCCATTAGAAATTATGTAACTCCATGAACTGTGGATACTCAGATTAAATCTATAATTGACTAGTCCTTTGCAAGCAAGGCAGATTATTCATGCTATATCTATATTTTAAGAAATAAAGCATAGCAATAAAAAGATCAAACAAATTATTTCTCGTATTAAAAGGGAATCTAGGTGAGCTGATGATTAAATCAGGTTTTGAGTTTAATGTCTGTTAATTCCACAAGAGATAGCACTATTCCCAACACTGGAGATCTGATGGATATTGCATGACTTTGTCTCTATTGTGTCTTTCAACTTGAGAAAGTATGGCCTCTTATGACTTTGTAAAAGGGCACTTTTAATTCCTTTTCCCATATCTCCTCGGTATTTACATTAGTAACCTTCTACCATAATTGTGTTTTATAAAGCCCAAGATTCGTTTAAATGCTATCAAATTATGCCAAAGGGATTTCATTTACCACAGGCTGTGTAAGGGATAGTTATACAACTCTTATTAATGCTAATGGGAGTTCATGAATAAATCCTCAAGAATACAGAGAAAAATGTATCCCAAAAAGGACATGAACTGAAGACAATAGACTCAGTAGAGCAAAATTAAGTGGCACTTTGATTTCCTGAGCTAATATCTCATAAAGTAAAAGTCACTGGTACTTATAATCACTTAAGAATTGTGATTTTTTTATAACAATTCAGACATCTTTTGGCAACTTAATTTATATAATTTACATAAATAACATTTTTATAATGGCTATTATCTAGATGTTTCTAATACATAATGACATAAGAATAATTTGCATACTATTCTACTTTGTAATAGTTACTAGATGAATATTGTGATAAGAATTTTCAGGACTAAAGTACAAGTAATTTGCATTGTGGTTTGGTTTTAATGTTACATACTAGAATATAAAGGATATATGAACTTCCACAAAAGAACAGGACACATTTCTTTGATTTAACAACAAGTAGTTTAATGACCATTTAAATATCACAACAATCCCTTTCCATTTATATATGATTATAGCTAATTATTTTGTTTGTTTTGTTTTGGTACTGGGGACTGAACTCATGACCTCAAGTTTGCCAAGCAGGCATTTATGCCGCTGAGTTAAACCTCCAGCCTCAACTATAGCTATTTATTATACAAATCTTTCTCATCAGATTTTTAAAGTGTTAAAAAAGTTGCAAACTATTAACTTTCTTTCTAATTTAGATGATTATTCCATTTATTTTACCATGCTGTACTATATTTTATTATTTCATTGTCTTACATAATAGTATTCATCTATAATAAAATAAATGTATAATACATTTAGAGACAAATACATTCATACTCATATACAGAATATTAATTGAAGAATAGTAATAGAAGAATTCAAACATATATAGCATATTTTACATTTATAATTTTAAATGCTATCCAAGCTTTATATAAATCAAATGAACTTCACAATAAATAAAATTGAATTTGTTAAGATGCATTATTGCCTTATTAATTACATATTTTTTAAATGCAAGAGAAACTTATAAGAGAACTGGGATGTCATTTGTAACCTTAAATGGCAGTTAACATTGACAGAAGGACTGCATTTAAAATGCAAAATACAGTGAAACAATTCACCCTACAAGTTAATTTTCCATAGGTTAAGAGGCCAGACTGATAATAATACTGTAAGTCTGAGTTAGCAAAAATGTATCATGTGAAAATGACTATTGTCAAAACACTCTTTCAAATATAATATTGATATGAACAGTAGAATGAGAGGGAAATGAGCTTTAGAATAAGACAGCATCAATTGGATTCTCAGAACTGATATAAAATAACTGCATCACTTTAAGCATATTATTTATATTTCCTAAACTTCAATTTTATCTTATATACTGAATGGATTATAATTATCTTATAATATGATAAAATGTTAATTATTAAAAGCATTGGAAAATACAAAACAATTATTATTCAAACGCATGTTGTACATAGTAGTTGATTGTTTCTACATGCTCTTAATCTCCTTTGTGAGGGTGATATAAAAGAAATTGGATGCAGCTCCATCTGAGTCCATTGAGTTTTAAATGTTTTCGCCTGTGATAAAACTTCTGACTCATTTAAAGAAGTCAGAAAGTGATCCACTATCATCATTTGAGGAAACCAATTCCTTTTTTTTTTTTTTTTTTTTTTTTTATCGGTACCAGGGATCAAACTCATGACCACCTGCTTGCAAGGCAGGTGCTTATGCCGCTGAGCTAAATCCCCAGCCCCTATTCCTTTCTTTTTACAATTGCTATAAACTTATTTCCCACCTTGGTTTTGAATGTCATCTCTCACAGACAGCAACTGAATAATCACTTGTCCTAAAATTACCAAATGATACAATTAGTATGATCAAATTATACATGAACAATGCCAAAGCTATTGAGACAAATGGGTACTCATATAGTAATGAAGGAAAAAAAAAACAAATAAAATAGTGAGATCAGTATTCTACTGATTGATCCAAGCCTCTGCCCTGTTAACACTTCCCATGACCCCACATCATGAACTCAAAACCCACCTACTTTCATAGTGAAAATATTCTTGCTTGAGATGAGTGAGACAAGAAAGCAACACCCCTTAAACTGAATTTATTTACTTTAGAGCTACTTCAATAGCTCTTTCAAAGACAGAACATAGTCTACTGGGTCTGGAGTTAGTATTGCTTAAGTAGAATGCACACGTCAGCAGTCTCAGCCTGCTCCCATGGTGTCATTAACACTTGTGACTTCACTTTTGGTTATTGCTACAAATGGCTCTTAATGTCCATGAACCTATTTTTCTGTGGTTCTTATATTTTCATTTCAATTGACCATATCTTTTTTAAAATTTCTTTCCTGTACAGGGAATTAAACACAAAGTGCTTCACAAATGAGCTACATCCCAGCCCAATCATGTTTAGTTTTATTTTGAGGCAGGTTCTTCCTAAGTTGCTTAAGATGAGCGGTGTTCTGGAATTAAAGGCATGTCATTTTAAAGCCTGTTTCATTACAAGCATGGAGAAATTTTTGTCTTGTTGCTTCAATTGTTTTGTGAAGCCAAGTGTGGAATACTGAAATTCCAAAAGGAAATAAAGAGTAATATCTATAAAATTCCATCTCCACATTTATGAAGACAGTGATTCACAAATTTTTCTAGTAATTATATGAGAATTTGTTCCCTTTTTTCCTCCAAGAAGACATAATTATGGCAATATTCTTTAAAAAACTCCCACATATTCTTTGATGTAGAAACCAGGGTACCTGCAATTTAACCCTCTTTGTTTTTATCTTGGGAAAATGAAAATCTGGTGCTTTAAATTATTCCTAGATTTATTACACAGGAAAGAAAAAAGTATCTGAAAGGATAAACTCATGCTTATAGCGATAAATAATCTAAATGCTGAGTAAAAATGTTTTGTGCGCTATGAATAAATTTATTTTACTTAATGAACTTATTTCATAAGCATGTATAATGTCTCAAAATTGATTTTAGATTCACAAGAATGAGTGTGTTTTCTGTATTCTGACTCTTTAAATGTAAAAAGGAATATATAATGAGATCTGCCATCCAGTGTCCAGTGTTTGTTTCATATATATATATATATATATATATATATATATATATCAGTAACCTTATAAAAATATACTAGTTTGTGTTTTCCTGGCATTGTGCAGTAGGTCTGGATGGGTTCTGAAGGACTCAGTCATATAGACTTCATTCAGAGCCTCTTCACTGAAGCAGGACTTCTTTCATTCTGCTCCTACATTACATGAGGCGTGGGACCTATCAAAACTTGTTGCTCTTACACAAAGAAAATTTAGAAATTGCCTTGATGTGTGGGAAGATGTCTGGCCATCCAATGTGGCCCCTTGCTTTGCATATCCTATGGGAAGAGTTCAATATCCTAACTCTGCCATCCTCCTTCCACCTCCTTAGGTGACACTCCTATCAGCTGGTAGACATTCCCTGAAATAATCCACTAAAACATCAGGTGCATCAATATTTGGCATGAGGCTACCAAAGATGAACCAGATTGGGACAGACCCTCAGAGCTTCTGGTATCCCAGAGAAACAGGAGTTTAATAAATGGGTTTGAATATCAAGAGCCTATCAGCTTCCATTGGGATCAGGAGATAGCCTGGACTGGGTCCAGCTCTCCACACTCCATGAGACTACCAGCCACCATCACTGCATTGGGACTCCTAACCAGTGCAGGCTGGGAGAAGCACCTAGTGAATCCCCTACATATCTGCCACAATCTGGGGAGCCTCAATGTATGTACAAATGTCTGGAGAAGCCTGACCTGCATCCCACCATGTCCCCAGGAACCTAGGTTAGGGGAAACCCAAGTACCTCACCCATTCCCCTACACCACAAATAGGCAGCCAACTTGAGGAGTGTTTGGGACCCCACACTGGCTCATCCAGGGGAACCCAGTAAAATGTCAAGACAAAGGAGCAAAAGGCAATCTCAGACCTCAAGCACATACAGAACAAGTTGAGGACACAAAGACATGAAAGATGTTGGAAGTCACACAACTGAAATTTCTGAAAGAATAACAACTGAAGTAAAGAAACAACTCCATGAGGATGTAAAAGTAATCAGATCAAAAATAATATCTCAAGTAAAAGAATAAATGACAAAGATAAAGAGTAACTAAGTGTATCCTAAGAAGACATAGTTAAAAATGAGAATAGGAATATGATGAAAACCTTAAATGAACAATATAGGAAAGAATTACAATGCATAAAACAGATTCAAAGAGATATCTAGGAAACTAAAAATTTCATTATAAACTCTTTAAAAAATGCTTTTCTATAAAGAAAATGAGGATAGACTTTCAGATCTTTAAGACAGGACTGCAGCTAGTGATCATGGGGGGCAAGATCTCTTAAAATAATGAGAAAGCAAAAAAATCATGATTCATTGCAAGAAGACACAAACAAAAGTAATTTAAGAGTGATAGGTGTCAGTGAAAAAGTAGAGGTTAACAGAAAAGACATAAAAAAGACTACTTACAGAAGTAATAGCAAAAAACTCCCCAAGCATGGGAAAAGGACCTAATATACAGGTTAGTAAGCATATAGAACTTCAACTAGCCATAACCAAAATAAATCTAAACCCAGACATATAATAATCATGATCCAAGAAACTCAGCATGAGAACAAAATACTAAAGGCTGCTACAGAAAAGACAGATTACCTAAAAAGGAAAACCTATTAGAATCATGGCAGACTTCTCAATACAAGCCATCAGGTCAAGAAAAGTTTGAAGTGAAGTGTTTCAAATTCTGAAAGAAAACAACTTCCAACGCAGATTGATGTACCCTGAAAAACTATCTTTCAACATTAATGAAGAAATAAGATACTTCTGTGATGAAGAGCAACCAAAGGAACTCATAATCACCAAACCAACCCTACAAAGAGTGCTGAAGTATATTCCAGAGAGAGATAGTAAAGATGACCATAGTACCAGAAATAGTAGCAGATGGAGATTACTGAGCAAGATAGGCAATTAAACGGAAGGAAAAAGTGAGGAAGGGTGTAATGGTAGGTGAAAAGCATGGCATAGATGAACCAGTGCATATTGGTCATAGCCTTTAATGTAGATGACCTCAATTCACCAGTAAAAAGAAACATAGAGTGGATTGTGAGAAACAATCCATCAATATGCTGTATACAAAGAACACATCTAACTTGAAAAGAAATTAATGGACAAAAGAGAAGAGAAGATAATTCACCCTGTGATGGGAACCCAGAAAAAATCAGGGCAACTTGCCCATCACTCACAGAATGGATAAGAAAGTTATACAATGGAAAGCTACTCAGCTATCAAACAAATGATAATCTCAGTTTGGTGTGGTGGTGCATGCCTGTAATCCCAGCACTCAGGAAGTTGAGGCAGGAGGATCATAGCAAATTCCAGACCAGTCTGGGCTACAACGTGAGCTCAAGGCCAGGCTAAGCTGCATAGTGAGGCCCTGACTCAAAAAGACAAAAATAAAAGAATGAGCTGCTTGTATATAAATGCATGCAATTTGAGATTATGATCATGGATGAAATGGTTAAGACTCACTTGAGTAAACATCATGTTGTCTCCCTCCTGTAAAATCCTGAAGGAGTTGGTGAGATCCAAAATATACAATAGGTATTGTGAAAGCAAAAGGGGAGAAAACATCTAGAAAGGGAAGGTGATAGCCATTGTTAATTTCCTATTACCTTGATTTGAAGTATTATTTTCATTATTTTGTTTTCAATTTTGTTTTAAAGAGGATACAACTTAATGAAACTAATTAAAGCATAGCAGTGTAAGAGATACAGAACTTCAAAGCATTACATCAGCAGTAGTTACCACAATGTCTTTCATGTCTTCAAAATAGCTGCAGATAAATTCAGACATAGTAAAAATCAAACAGACAGAACAGAAACAATGAAAATGGTATAATGAATGCAATAAAGGACTTCAGAACAGGCCAATAGTAAATCCAAAATTTCTACCATAATGTATTTGCTACCTTTGGAATAGCTACTCCTGCCATCAGATTTAACATAATCAAACAAAACAAAAGAGAATAAAACCCAACCCAACAAAACAACAGAAATGATATAGGACTTTAAAACAAGACCATATGGAATCAATAATGGCTACCACCCTCAAAAGGAGATCCCTTCTGGATGCCACACTGAGTACCACTATGAACTTATGAGACGATGGCCCTAGACCTACAATGTTAATGAAACATCAAAACAACACAGGAATCCAATTGTATTTCACCTCAGGAAATAGTATTCCCCATGACCGAATTAAAAGTGAGCCAAAAGAACAATTTTGCATCAGGATTTAAGAGAGTTATCTCCCAAATAAGGAACCTGAAAATTGTCCCAGATCACACTTATTGCCTATTTTGAAAGTGTGACATGAAAAGTTACAACAACTTTCTCCTCAGCCATCACCAAAGAGTGTGGGGCAGGGTCTCAGGGAACAAAAAAATAACAGTTTTGCCTCAGGCTGTATGGCCTAAGTAGTGTGAAAACTGGTATCCCTGTTCAGGGAAAGCAGGATAGTTTTTCTACTGCAAGCTTGCAAATTTTAGGAATTGGAAACGGAAAACCTCAGATGGTAGCTCACCTGTGATTAGTGAGGAAGATCACTGTTGCATGTAGATTAGCAGCAGCAAGTAAACAGTCCTGGGGGGGGAAATGGGAGGTTTTTAGGCAGGATAGATAGCTCCAACTGGGGGGGGGGTTTAGGAGTTAACGCACTCTGCCATCTGAGTCACATGGCACCTTTATGAATGAGTTTTCAGCATGATGGAGAAGCAAAAGTACAAAAAGAACAGATTTACTGAGTTGAGGATATAGGAAGGAGCACACAACCCATGGTGGCTACACTCTCTCCTTCGACCATAGTATTGGGGGTATGGGACATATGTAACCTTTGAGTAGGGGTGGTGCTTATGATGGACACTAATGATGCTTGAGGAGCTGATTGGAGTTTTCTTCATGCACAAAGAGAGTTGCAATTAAGGCTGAGGAAGAAGCATGAAGTGTTAAGTGTTCCTGATTTGGCCTTCCACTATGTTAGACCACCGCCACAACCATACAGTAATTTATATGAGGGCAAGAATCTTTCAGGGAGTGCTGGTTGTCCTCCTGGCCCACGCCAGGGATGCATATCAAGAGGGTGGGTGAATAAGCTACCTAAGTTCCACCATGGCTAAATCTCGGGAGCGCTGGGTCTTCTGCCAGCCTGCGCCAGGAGTGCTTACCAAGAGGTCAGGTGAATAAGCTACCTAAGTTCCACTATGGGCAGATCTCAGGAGATCTTGTTCTCCTCCTGGCCTTCACAGGGGCACTTACCAAGAGGGTGGGTGAATGCATGCCTAAGTCCCACCAGGGTCCGAGCTGAATAGCTCCTTGTTATTTTTAAAGATCTTTCCTTTCCTGTTCACAAGCTGCAATCTTATCTCTGAGATCTGAAATTCTAGTTTCACCCTTTGTTGACACGATTTTGCCAACTTTCAGTGGGATTTTTGTTTTCCTGTATATCTCTTTGAACCTGCTTCATGTATTCTGTTTTATTACTTATATTGTTCAATCACAGTTTCTATCTTTCTGTATTGTTCCTCTAATTTTAAACTATTTCCTCTTTAGATGTGTTCAGCATTTCTTTCATTACATTTATCATTTCTCCTTTTACCTGAGAAACTATTTCTGATTTGAGTACTTTTATAACTTCCAGGGGTTGTTTTCTTCAGTTGCTATCATTTCAGGAATTTTAGGTGTATGGATTGTATTTTCTTTTGTGTCCATGTCTCCTAGGCTTGTTTGGGGTGGGCTGGAAGCTTGAGATTCCATTTAGCTCTTTTGTTTTGCATTTTCCTATATTTTCTGTTTGAAGCAATGTTTCAAAGCTTCCTTCATGCACTGAGAATAACCTGGCCCACATTTGGCTCCTGGGACAGACTGCAGGCAACTGCTAAACACTTGGATCATGCTGGATGTGGACCAGTTAAGCCAACAGTGACCTCTCATTGTGTCCTCTGGTGATTTCAGAAATGGGGTGTGGTCTGACCACCTGTGAGCAACGTTCCAAGGCTTCCCTTTGGGCAGGGCATTAGTCCTGGCCCTGAATGTGCCTGGGACTAATTCTGGCCCCTGCTAGCTGCTTGGAGTTCACTGCACATGGCCCAATTAGGTCCACAGGGACATTCCATGTATCTTCTGGTGATTTCACATGTGGAATGTGGTCTTACCACCTAGGAGCAACTTTCCAAGACTTCCCTGTGCACTGAGATTCAACCTGGTCATGTACAACACCTGGCTTGAATTCTGGCCCCATCTAACTGCTTGGAGTTCATTGGGCATGGGCCAGTTAGCCATATCTGTATTATAAAAGCCCCACTTCAATGACTTTTTTTCTGGAATCTAAATAATATTTTTTATGCTATCTAAGTAATAAACTCATAGTTATAATATCATCAATTGCTTTCTAGCCTGACTTCACCATTATGAGTTAGAATTATCTTCTCTTTTGTCCTTCTAGGTAAGACCAACTGTAACTTGGGCACTTTCAACTTCTTAGAACAGCTCTGAAACAAAATTAAAAAAAAAATATTTGCCAATGTTCATTGTGGTGGCATTGGCCAGTGATATGTATGACATGGATATGCAGAGGTAAGGGACTTCTGGAGCACAAAACCTCCTGAAATTCAGGGTTAGAGATTAAAAGAAGTCCTACACGACCATGAGTCCAAGCAGGATCAAAACATATTGCATTAAAGAATGAATTCTCTGGTCCTTTCTAATCATGTAACAAATCATGTTGGTCATCCTCACCTTCCCCTTGTTCCTTGCATGAATCCCTGCACAGATGTCTTTCTGCTGTCCTTTGTACTTAGACTTTGAATGGGACAATGATTTCAACTAATCTCTCTTCCTTTGTGCTGCCCCAAACTGGTGAAATGTGACAGTTTAATATCTGAGTCTTATATATTCAACAAGGCAGGTTTTATACAGATCATTTGTCTGATATTCTAATTCCCTTGAGTTGATTGTCTATATTTTGTTAACCTTAGTCCCTGTCTATTGTGTTGATCTCAACTCCCTGGTTATTTTTGGTTGTCCACTCATATTTATCAATGAAGAATGCTCTTACCTGAAATTCACTGTTTAGGTAATCACTTTAGTGATGTATTTTATAGCTATTAAGATTTTATTTTTAACCTCTGTTTAGAAACTCAATAGCTCTTAAATCTCCTTTTAATATTAATACATTTTTCAGGATATGACATTTTTTATTGTAAAATTTTATAGAATTAGCCATATTGTTTTTTTTTTTTTTTTTAAGAATTAGACTATATCTTCCTTTTAATTTATCTTCTGTCTATACTATTATCATTAGGTCTCCTTACTTTCCACAGAGATTTCATAATAACATCTTCATTTATCTTTTGAAATAAGCCAGTGCCAACTTATCCCAAATTACAAAATATCCACTTTAGACCATAATTACTTGATTGTTATATTAAGACCTGTAGTGAAATAAAAATATTGGGTCACAAATTCCACTAATTTTTTCACATTAATGTAAATATCTTTGAAATCTTATGCACTACATTAATAGACACATTTCACCAAGAGGTCTGGGAAAAGCATCACTGATTGAAACAATTTCCTTCAGTCATGGTGTCCAGTGGGGATGACTCTCTTTAGAAATATTCTGTTTATTCGAATGGTATAATGTAGTTGCCCAGCACCAATCATTTCCAATGAAAAAAGAAAAAAACTTCATGTTAAAGCACCAGTGTAAATGGATGTATCTCCTGGTAGCCTCGGGAGCTGTTATAATTACCTTGTTTAAAATGTTCCATTGGAGGACTCTAGAATTTCATTCAGATCTCTATTTTCAAAGTAAATTTTGAAGTTTAAAACTAGAATAACTCAATAAGTATTATTTTCACTGGGAATCATTCCAGTTCTACTTAAGCCTTCATGTGGAGACGGGATTTTAGAAACACTGAATAAGATAATCCTTTAAATCTTCTCTTGATTAGAAGTAGTTCAGTTTATCTCCAGAAGCAAATTATTGTGAAAGAACTTATAAATAAACTTTTTGATGCGCTCATTCTTATGAGCTTTAAAATGATTTAGAATACTACGTTTGTTACATTTTGAATGGATTTTGCTTTAATCTGTTCAAAATATTTAACCTCTTCTGGTAATGACATTTCAATTCAGTAAGACAATTTCTTTGTCCATTACAAGGCTCCAATCCCATAGCCACTTAACTCCCAGTCAAGGTTACATTAGCAGTTGAGTCTGTTTCTAATATGGATTAGTACTAACCTCGTGATCAAAATTTTAACCTGTATTTTGGGGGCTGGGGATTTAGCTCAGCGGCATAAGCACCTGCCTTGCAAGCAGGCGGTCGTGAGTTCGATCCCTGGTACCGATAAAAATGAAAAAGACAAAAAAAAAAAAATTAACCTGTATTTTTCTAATTGCTAAGTATTGATCCATATTTACATGCACACCAAATATGTCAGTCTGAGAAAAAAAGACAGTATCCAAAAAGAGAGACATATGGGAAGTTAAAAGTGAGTGAGTGTCAAACTTAATGACCGACACCTGTAATCTCAGGAACTGAAGATATTAGAGGCCAGTCTGGGTAACTTTGATAGACTGTTTACAATTTACAAAATTAAAATAATAGGGTTGGTGATGTCACACTAGAGCAACATGGTTGTCTAAGAAGTGTGAAACCTTGGGTTCAATCTCCAATGCTGATAGAGAGGGAAAAAAAAATGTCTTTGTTGAAGTTGTGACCAAAACTTTCCAGCTCTCATTTCTACGTTTTCATTTCATGAGCTGCTCCATTATTCCACCAATAACTTCTGATTTTCTAAAGCTAAAATTATTTTCTGATAAAATATTTCTAAAATAGGAATCATACTTTTTAAGAGTCTCATATATAGAAAAACAGAAAATAAAGTATATGATTTTAGGAGGTAGATGAATCCTGAGTAAAATGCAGAGTTCCATGGCATCATCTTAGCAACCACGTTTTTTTTTCTTGTATTATTTTTTAAAATTATAGAAGTGCTTATTTCAAAAAATAATTACAATCTGGGGCTGGGGATTTAGCTCAGCGGCATAAGTACCTGCGTTGCATGCAGGCGGTTGTGAGTTCGATCCCCGGTACCGATAAAAATGAAAAAGACAAAAAAAAAAAAAAAAAATTACAATCTGAAATTGAAAATGAATGAATAAAAAACCAGGCATAAAATATAGCCTTTGTAACACTGGAAATTGAAACATGTGGCAAACAATAACTTGATGAAAAGGAGAGGGGAGTAGATTTCCAGGAAATGGGAAGAAACATTAGAACAGTAAAAACTACCGAGAAACTGGAGAAATGTGGCATAATGCAGAGGAAAAATAAAAAAATCACTCTGGAAAGCTCACTCAGCCTCCCAAGTAGGTGAGCCAATTGCTTTTGGTGTAAAGTAAGCCTGGAGAAGGTGGACAGCTCCATAGAGAAACAGTAGACTGTACTGGCATCAAGAAAAGTCCAGAACTATTATAAACTGGCAAAACAGAGTAGGGTTGTGCTCTGAAAGTGACTCCTTCCACAAGGCATGCTAGAATTGCCAAAGAAATTCAGTGCACTGCCCACTATATTTGAGAAGGTTTAATCAGGACCCACTTTGAGAAGGGGTTAATTCTAAAAGACAGATACAGAATAACTACTGAATGACTGCACTTCAAGGTTTTGGTGTTGGCCTTTTTAGAGACTGATTGAGAAACAGCCACAAGGGATAGATATAGATACCTGGGGAGTTTAATTCCAGGTTGCAAAGACCTTGGGGTTCCCTTGCACCTTGAAGAGAAGACAGGGGAGTTATGTTGGCTTTCACAAAGGGCTGATTTGAAAAGTTCTGGCACCAAGTCTAGTGGTTTGCTTGAACCACCACTCACTACCTACACTAACACAGAAATCTAATCTATTTGCTTTCTCCATCTACCAGTGTGAGCAAGGATATACCCTGGGTTGAAAGGTTGCCACAATGTGGGTGTAAAAAACCTTTGATAATGGGGACACCTCACAAACACAAAGAACTTAAAAATAGCTAGCAAAGCTGTGACTTTCAATAAAGAGAAAGACACAGAAACTCAGAGCTATAACTATCACCTTTGCAAGGACACCATCGATAGAATACATCCAGCAGGAATTGTGGGTCAGGAGTCAGAATTCACACACAAAAAGCTGAATGTGGAAACAAAGTAGGTCTTAACAGAGACCCACTAGCCCTCCCTCATATCTGGTGGATTCGAATACTGCAAACTCTGGAATGAAATTACTCATTCAGAGACACAGAGGAATTATTTTTGGAGTGAATCAATCCTTCCTTCTTTCATTTGTTGTTTCGGGGTTTATTTTGTTTCCTTTTTTTATTTTTTGTTTTCTTTTTATGTTTATTTCTATTTTTTCATATTTTTCTCACTTTCTTGTTTCTTATTTTTAGTTATCTAATTATATCAATTATATTTTAGCCTAAATAGGATCCTTTATCTTAACTTACTCTCTTCCTTCTCATCTTCTCCTTATTTATTTTTCAAGTTTCTTTCATTGTCTTGTTCTCTACTTCTCCTCCCTCTTTACCAATATGCTAGCAAGGTTTTATCAGTCATTAGATACTTAGTTAACTCTGTTTTATTGTTGATTTCTTTTCAAATCTTAATGGTGGTGTGTCATTTGCAGTCAAAATATTTGCTATATATCAATATTTGGTTGGCCTTTGTGTCAACTAAAAAAATTGATTTGTCAACTACTAGGTGATACAAAAATAATCTAAGATTAACTAGATTTAGTGAAATATGAGAAGATAAAAAATAGTTCAAATTATTAAAACCTATTTACAAAAATAGTAGTACATTCAATAAATAAAAAATAAAATAAATAAATATGAATAGCAGAAAACTTACCTGGTATGGGGAAAAATTTAACATACAGATGAGTGAGGGATAGAGATCACAAAAGGCTACAATCAGAAGAGAATTTCACAACCTACCATAATCAAAAGTAACAACTTGTAAAGGTAAACCAATTAGAAATATAATTTAACAAGCTTTGAAGTCCAGTACAGATTGGAGTGTTTCAAACCAAAAAAAAAAAAAAAAAAAAAAAAAAAAAAAAAAAAAAAAAAAAAAAATTCCATGAAGATTGATAAACCTTGCGAAACTATTGAAACTAATAGAGACAAGTTCTCTCTATGACAAACAGCACATTAAGAAATTCATGATTCCCAGTATGACCCAAACAGGACACGGCTGAGGACCAGAAAAGAAGCCGCACCATGGCCATTCTATCACTGCCTCATCAGGTACCTCACCACAAGAAGTAAGGGAGAAGCAGAAAGGGATAGGGAAAGAGGACAATTTACCAGATCCTAGCCAGTTCTGCTCCTGGTTCTCTTCAGCACAGAGTGACATGGGTGATAACCAAAAGATTACATGATTGACAATGAAAGCAACACCCAGGAGGAGTTTTACTATAAGTCTAGGGTGTTGGCCTTCCACAGAGACAGGTGGAGACAGTATTAGGACATGTTTTAGAGAGGATGAGATCTAGGCAGAGATCTGAGATTGCCTGAGAAGCTCAAGCCCAACTCCAGAAGGCCAGGGATCTATATTCAGCGGCAAGAAACCAGGTTTGGTGGGTGTAACCTTCATAAGAAATCAATCTGAAGGAAATGGTATTTAGTCCAGTGGTCAGATTGAGCTCTCGCACCACTGTCTACAGCCATGTTTTAAAGGAGTCCACTCAAAAAGTTCCAAACAGAAATTGAGAAAATTAAAACTATGATTGAAAATATGGGCAGCCAAAGCAACCAATGTGAGATGAGAGTATGAGATCTAAATGACAGGCCTGTGGTTAGTGATCAACTAATGAGATATACCCTTATATTTAACAAGAGAATGTGAAAAAAGGGTCCAGGAACTGCCAGATGAGTATAAGAATAATAATGTAATAGTAACTGAAATAAATGTAAAATCAGAATACAATACGAAGTGCACAAAAAACTAGATTACTAAACTAATTGCAGAAAGTTACAGACATAGAAAATAATTTAACATAAAGATAAGTGTGACACATAGAACCCCAAATAGCTATGATTAGATATTCCATGCAACAACATAGTCAAAATTCCAGGAGTAACACATAATAGAATCAAAAAAGCTGCTGTGAAAAAATAATGAATCATTTATTCCTAAGTGCAACCAGAATTATACAGACTTCTTAACACAAACCTTAGAGGCAAAGGTATCTTGCAATGACGTGTTTTAAGTTCTTAGGTGATATATCTTGCAAAATTCTCTCTCACAGTTGGTAAAGAAGAAAGATGTTTTGTAAGTAATGAACACCTAAAGAAATTCATCACCACCACAAACTAACTCTCAGAAAAATTCCCAAGAATATCTTAGAAAGAGAAGAGGAGTTAAAAATGCCAAATGATTCAATAAAACGAATGCATCCGGTAGGAATAGCAATTTAATAAGAGAGACAGAAAGTGAAACAATAACAGGTTAATAGTACATTAACAGGAATAATTCACCATATACCAATTAAAACTTTCAATGTGAATGGCCTGATTTTGTTGATTAAAAGGCACAGATTAGAAGAAGGGATCAAGGAACAAAGTCCAACCATGTGCTATATGCAAGAAACATATTTAACACAAAAATAAACTAATGGACTAAAAATTAAGGATAGAAAACAATATTTCATGTAACAATTCAACAATGAGCAGGAGTAGCTATTCTATTTTCAAAGTGGACTTAAAGTCAAAGATGATCAAAAATGGCAAAGAAAGACATTGTACATTGGTTAATAGAACAATCTAGTTGAAAGAGATGCCGATTATAAGCATATGTACCAAATTCTAATGCATCCAATTTCATAAAATGAAAAATATTGGGAACAAAAGGCCAAACAGAATCAATATAATTATAGTTGGAGACCTCAATGCACTATTATCCTAAAGAGATAAACTAAGCAAAAAAGGAAATATTATAGTTGATCCAAATCTTAGAACAAAAGGACATAATAGATAGAAACAATATTTCACCCAACAACATATATTCTTTTTTGATATGCATATTCCTGTTGGCAACATACGTGGTACTTTCTCCAAAATAGACCACATACTAGCTAATAAACCGTGTTTATTAAGTTCAAATGAATTGAAATTATTCCATGAAAAATCAATAGATCACAGAAGAAATTAATTAAGGAATAAACAAGTTCCTAGAATTGTTGTAATAAGTTGGCAATAAGTTGTAATGCCAGTAAAACAGTAAGATGTGCCAAAACATATGAGACACAATGAAAGCACTCCTAAAAAGGAAGTTTATAGCTGCTAATGTCCACATCAAGGAAACAGAACAAGACCAAATGAATAACCCAGTGATACCTCTCAAGTTCCTAGAAAGAAATCTATACACATCCAGAGCTTCTACAATTAGGAAATCATACAGAACAGAAATTAATTAGTTAATTGGGGACTAAAAATACAATATAAGAAATCAGTGATGTGAATAGTCAGTTCTTTGAAAAAATAAATAACATAGACATGTCTTTAACCAAATTTACCAATAAAAAAAGTCACAAGCCAATGCCATTAGAAATGAAAAGGGTGAAATCACAATGGATACATCTGATATCCTCTCCAGAAGATTGTTAGTATCTACTTTACAAATCTGCTTTCCACAAATTTGGAGAACATAGAAAAATACAGAAATCCTTACATACATATGAATTACCAAAACTGAGTGAAGAAGTCTCAAAAGTCTTGAATAATCCAAAAGAAAATGAAGTTTTAAAAAACCAACCAATTAAGAAAGGCCTAAGGCCTTATGGATTTACAGTCAAATTGTAGAACTTCAGGAGAGAATTAACACTAATACTCCAACAACTCACTTAAAATTGAGAGGGAAGGGGTACTCCCCAAAACATTCTTGGAAGTTGCCATTATCCTGATCTCAATATCAGACAAGGTCCAACCAAAAAAGAAAACTACAAGCAAATATCTCTAATGAACAACAATGCAAAAATTCTTAACAACATATTGGCAAAAGAATACAAAAAAACCATAAGAAATATTATATAAGATGACAAAGTAGGCTTCAACTTAGGGATTCAAGGATGATTTGACATAAATGAATCAATAAATGCAATTTATTCAATAAACATAAGGCACATGATCACTTTATTAGATGCAGAAAAGACATCTGCATGTTTGACAAAAATCAAACGTTTATCCATGATAAAAATTCTGAAGAAATAGTTGCTGAAAGATTTATTCAAATATGATAAAAGAATTTATGACCAACATTCGGACAACATCATAGAAAATGGAGAAAAATTGAAAACTTTCAGAACAAGACATTGATGTCTATTGGTGTTGATGTCATTTGCAGATGATATAATTCTTTTTCACTCTCTAGGTTTCTCTGTTGGGAAAGTATTCATCATAACATCAAGAAAATAAGACATTTATGAGTTAGATTAGCCAAAATGAAAGTCTTCTACAATTAAAATAATATTATTCTATGATATGATTTCAGAAAATGGAACAATGTCTCATGTTCTTGATTGGCAGAACTAATACTCTCAGAACAGATATACTTCCCAAACTGATATATAGATTTATTGCACTTCCGATCAGGATATCAACTTCATTTCTCACAGGCCTAGAGAAAACAATAAAAAATCCATATAGAGCCATAAGAGATCAAGAATAATAAAAGGAAAAATATCTGGATAAAGTTAGCAATGCAGGATGCATCACAATCTCCTGGTACTGATTTCTGTGTTGCTTATTTTTCTCTGATCGCTGAGACAAAATATGTGATTCCCAAAATGAAAAAAAGGAAAGGATTATTTATCTCACAGTTCATGGATGTTTCAGTCCATAATCAGCTGGCTCCAAGTCAGGGTGTCATGGCTGGGGGGCAATATGGTGGTTGTGGCAGATACTAGAAGCAACAAGAGCAAAAGAAAAGTCAAAAGGTAGAAAAAGCATGCCTCCTCTCTCCCTTATATTCTATGCTGGCTAAACACCCCCTTTGTCAGGTGCAGTATTCACACTGCCAATCCCAGTACTAGACAAGAGACCAATCACAAACTCTAGATGCAACTGCCTCTTTGACTGTGTGTGCCTTTAGGGGGACACCAAACACAAACCATAACATACAACTTCCATGGAAATCAGTTAAAGAAAACAATGTAAAAATAAGTAGAAATTCCATTCACCTCAGCTATTCCTAGTCTAGATATATTCCCAAAATAGTTAATGGCATCATATTACCATAATACATGTATACTCATGTTTATGTCAGTACAAATAATAATAGTTAATCTTTCAAATGGCCCATATATTTATTGCTATTGAATGAATATATAAAATGTGGAATTTATACACAATTCAGTGTTCCTCTTCTATAAATAATAAAAAATTGAGTAATTTGTAGGAAAATGGGATATACTTTGAGATTATAATATAAAATGAAGCAAATCATACTTTCAAATTTAAACATCAAGTAGTTTCTCTTATATGAGTCACAAGATATATAGTTAAATTAAAGAGAAAAATCAAAGGCAGATGTAAGGATTAAGAAAGTAGGTCCTTTACAAAAGGAAAGGGAAAGAAGAAATGGGAGGAGAGCATGGGAGGTGAGGAAAAGGATGAATAAAGAAAGGGTGTTATGCACATGTGTGAACTCCCCATGATGAATATAATCATAAAATACTGCATATATGTACTAACAAAATATAAAAATGTTTACCACTAAAGGATCTCAGAAATATCATCGTGTATATTCCAAACACCATGAAAGCAAGTAACACAAACATGTTTATTAACTATCAAAATGACTACAGTTTATGAGTCAAAGAAATCAGTGATTTGGAGATAGTCAATAAGGATCTAGTTTAAACATAAGTCTATGGAATCAGAATTTTAAATTTTGTGCAACAAGAAATTTAACAGATAAAAAATGGAGTTAACAGCCATGTACTACCATGAACAACAGGAAAATACATAAATATACACACATAAATGTGTTTTCACATGAATGCATGTATACATATACCTCAGGAAAGTAAAATTCATAAGACACCATGAAATGATAAGAAAAAACCTACCGCTTGTCAGCACTAAAGTATCAAGAAGTTATCAATTATTACTTTCCAATATGAGAAAAATAACTTTTTAGACTTCACGTAACTCTGTGAAATGCAATTCACACCTAGTTGTGCCAAAAGCAAAAATAAAGAGAGTTCATCCGTTTTCTTTCAGTTATATCATTCAGTTAGGAAGGTTAGAAATTGCATATAACTCCCTAATTCTCAATCCTTAATCAGTTCCATGATTTCTTCTCAACATGAGTTTATTTTTGTCTTTTGTTCTAAAGGGTCTCTACCTTTTATGCATCCCATGCTTTGTGTGTGTCACTTCTTGGGTAATTGTTACTCTGAGGTCTTACCATGTCCTTTCAGTGATGATAGTAAGATTTGTTATCATAAACCCAAGACCTGTACTTATATAGACTCTGAAACTATTTTTTATATTCAAACAAAATATCTTATCTATTTTAAGTATGAAATTATAGCCTTACAACAAAATGCAGTTAGAAACAAGCTATCTGTAATGAAGGAAACAGCTTCATCTGTAGTAGATTGTGTAATTCTTAGAGGGTCAGTTATAAAAGTAATATCATAGTATATTCCCAACATTAATTTTAGTCAATATTTATCAAACACATAATGTCAATTATTGGAAGACATTGCTTAGAAATAAACTTTTAAAATAAACTTGACAGATCAAAATGGAGTTACTGAAGCTAGATGTCACAGAGTTATCAGACTTTTATATCAAGACAATTTTCCAGAACAATAGGAGAATGACAACAACTGATAAAAGGGTTACATTTTACCTGCGCTGTCATGGTGAGTCCCCTCTTTAACTAAAAAATTTTCAAGGAATCGGTCTTTTTTTTTTTTTTTTTTTCATTTCTGCTTCAGCCCTTTTCCCATTTATATAGGCCACCTGTTGTGCTCAACTCATTTTTGGAAGGAATATTCTAAATCTTTAGAGATCTGTAGAGGGGATGCTGCCTAATTCATGAAACAAAAGCAAACCCAATTAGATCTTTATATGAATTTGGTGAAATAGTATTTTGTGCCACCACTCTTGCCAGGCATTAATGTAAGTGATTTGATTTTGGCAGTAGAGAACAATAAGCTAGGAAAATAATGAAAATAATACAGTGTAAATAAAGGTAATAGCTGTCATGATGAAAAATAGAGCATGTAAAGTAAAACAGATAGGTGAATTATAACTTTAAATAAATGATCTTAATGGGTATGAATAACCATACTCTTAATAGATGTAAGCCATAAGGTTATCTCCAAGTATTGCAAAAAGCAGCTACCAAAAAGGGTCAAAGATATAAAAATCTATGGTGTAGTTGAGGAACAGCAAGAAATGTTGACTTATTTGAAGAAAGTAGAGAAAGAGAATGACGGTAAGAGAGATTTTGAATGCCTGATCAGAAATCATCTTGAAAACCACTGGAAGAACTTGGCCTTAACTGTAGGTAAAATGGGAAGCATTGAAGAATATAGAGAACATATTAAATCCTTGAAAAATACATCCTGAATGTAGTGCCCTTCTATTTGTTGATACAGCAGATGGTCATTTTCAAAAGGAAAATAAGAAAAAATTGAAAATAGGAAAATATCTTTAAATTAACATAATAATAAAATTCAGATTAAAATAAGGATAGCAGAGTATTGAGCCTTTTGTTTTCTATTAACCCAGAAAGTAATGGAATACAATTTTATAGCTTGAAGTAAAAGAGCTCATATTGTCTCCAGATGGAATTTTCAAAGCACTCCAGTGTGGGCTGATTCTTCTGCCAAACAGAAACGCAGTCCTAACGTTCCAGGTAAGGCTCCCTGTAATATGAGAATTAGTCAACAATTACACATGAGCCAGCTGCTACTGTATTGGCTAAAGTTCACTATTACAGAACCTTTCTCTATGTAGTACATTTGGGAATGCCATATGCAATGCCATCAAAATCACAGAGAGATGTTATTCTCAAAGACTCAAAGATATTTGAAATATTAACAGATGTATTAATTAGGTAACAACTTGAAAATTGCATTGTGCATATGAATCTTTATTTCCAGATTAGAATTAGATTGGTTTCATCAAAACCAATAATTTTGCTTGTAATTATTAGGGGTTTTTTTGAGTTGTGTCTGTGCCTGTGTGAAATACATGGGTAAATGTATAATCAAAATGTGAAATCATTTTATGTAATTTATTTTCAGTAATCACAAAGAAAATATACTGTTATTTTAGTCCCAAGCCAAGAAGCCTTGAAATAAAGAACAAATGTCATTTTGTCTTGCACTTGTTTCAGCATTTATTCAAATATTGTTATTTAACAATGTTTAAATTATGGTATTGCCAATTAAATTCTAATGATCTCAAAATAAAGTGCTCTAATAACTGTTTATAATGCTAGATAATTTAATCACTCTGAAACCTTACTTTTTAAATTTTTAAGTGTGATTTTAAGACTGCATTGGAGTACTGTGAAACATTTACTGTCTTTTTTTCCCCCAATTATACTACAGTTTTCTAGAAATACCTTAAATCTGAGTAATCTACTACATATATAGGTAGTCCTTTATTTATCAAAATGTTTACATGCCAAAATGAGAAAGGTAGGTTAATATGATAAAAGGTGAAATTCCTAAAGGTAAAGAACTTAGTGAAACTTTAAAAGTTTTATGACTTAAAACCAAGAGCAGCTCTTTGTAGAAAGTTACTGAAGATGGTTTCTACACAAAAAAGTCCCAAGTAAGTTACACATGTAAGCACTAAAACAAAGATAAAATGTATGCTAATCCTGTTGTTTTATAAAATGTGTAGATGCGCCCCAGACTTACAAGAAGGTAGCAGGGTGGCAGACTGCAGCCCTTCCAGGGGGAGAAACAACAGTGTCTCCTGAAATCCATGCCATGTTGGAATTTAGGATTCTGGGAAGCCAAGCAAGCACCTCCCCTCCCTGGTAAGCGGAGGCATGGTGGCAGACTGCAGCCCTTCCAGGGGGAGGACCAGCAGTGTCTCCTGAGATTCACGCCACATTGGAACTGAGGACACTCTGAAAACAAATGACCATCCTGCTAAGCAATAGTGAACCTACTGCTACATGGCCTAGAGTCAAATATAACACTTCCCCTATCATCCTTCTCCTCCCCACCCCCCGCCCATTAGCAAATGGGAACCAGAAATCTGAGCATCTCCTGGGAGGTTGACCATAGCAAATAAGGAGGCTTCCTTCTACCATTTCTTTGAAGGCAAATATTTTTATTACTGTTTTGCTCTTTTCTGAATGATGGTACTGGTCTATTCAATATTCTGTTTTGATAAGTTCTATAGTGTTCTATATTTCATCTCATTTTGATATATGTGATTGAAAAAACAACTATTATAAAGATAACAAAATATACTGTGATACCTATTACTGTTATCCCGGTAACCTGCTGTGAAGTTCTGTACCAATTTCACTGTACGATCTTAGTTGGCTTTATTCTGACTTGTTCTGTTGTATACTTTCAAAATAAAATTAAAAAAAAAAATGTGTAGATGCTCTTAATTGTTGTCTCATAAATAAAATTTACATAGGTCATTTCTGAGAAAATAACAAACATATTCATTTTTTATTACACAACACAGTACAGGCAAAAATGGTTTGCAACTTTTGGATTTGAAAGCATAATTTATCTAGTCTACTTAAAGATGTTTTGTGAAAATTCAAAACACCAAACTGAAAATAATGTAACAATTCATCTCTAAACATGCTTGTGAACTGGTATCTAAGTAACTTTCTTTAATCATCCATACAGATTCTGTTTCACTGTGTTTCATTTACTTTGAAAATCATGAAAATTATAATGGCAATAATCATTAAAGATATATACAATCCCACCAACATTGTCAACCACTGTATGAAACATATCTATTACTTACAGGATACATATTCTTTGCAAGTGAATGTATCACATATACCAATAAAGTTTATATGTAGGACATAAACAAGCTTAAAGTGCTTACAGAAGGTTAAAGTGCTGTTATGATAGTGATTTACTATCTGATCAAACTGGAAGTGAACTAAAAATTAATAACATATGCCAAAAACAATATAATAAGATATTAAGTTTAAGTTATTTATAGCTCAAAGAGGAAATTGTAGGTAATTTTAAAAATATTTCAAAATGAATGAAAATGAAAACATAATTATCATACACATGCTAAAAAGCCTAAATTATTCTTTAGTGAATAAATACGATTGATATAGTCATGGTTAAAAATGTTCAGGAGGCCATGCCCAGTGATCTTCAAAGAGCTAGCAGGGGCCACATCCAGTCCTGGGCCCTGGCCCCACACATGGGGGGGGGGATCCCAGTGGACAGAGAAACCTTGAAAGTTTGACTCCAGGTGGTAAGACCACACCTTGCATCTGATATCTCCTTAAAATGCACAGAAGTATCCTAGGGCCTATGTAGGTACACCCTGTGAACTCCAAGCAACTAGCAGAGGCCAAAATCCAGTCCCAGGCCCTGACCATGCATGAGGGTTGGATCCCAGTACGTAGGAAACATTAGAACTTCACCCCCAGGCAGTAGGACCACGTCAGGCATCTGAAATCACCCTAAGACACGTGGGAGGTGCAAGCCTAACTGGGCCATGCACAGTGAACTCAAAGCATCTAGCAGGTGCCAAAATCCAGTCCTGGCCCCTAACAATGTTCAGGTTGAATCTCAGCACATGAGGAAGCCTTGGAAAGTCACTCCCAGGCAGGAAGACCATGCTCTACATCTGAAATCATTGGAGACACACAGGAGTGTGTCCACTGGACCAACTGGTCCATGCCCAGCAAGCTCCAGGTGGCTAGCAGTTGCCAGCAGTCTGCCTCATGAACCAAAAATAGGCGAGGTGATTACCAGTACATGAGGGAAGGTTTGAAACATCACTCAAAACCCTAAAGTATAGGAAAATGACAAAACAAAAGATCAAAATGCAATCTTAGACTTCCAGCCCAAACCAAAAAAGTGTAAAACATAGACACAGAAGAAAATATAAGGTATACACTTGAAATTCCTGAAATGATATCAACAAGAAGTAAAGAAACAACTCCAGAAAGCTATGAAAGAATGCAAATCAGGGCAACAGTCAAGGAACCTCCCACCTTCCTGACACACTGGACCAGCCTTGCAGGTTTGGGCCTGCCTGCACCACCCCCAGTGACCCTCTTTCACTCTGGGAACTGGGTGGCCAGAGGTGAGTGTCCATGCACCAACAGGAGTCCTGGGAATTTAAGATCATCACTCCCAGTGGTCAAGGAACCTCCCAGCTTCTCAAGAGGCTCCACCAGCTCCACAGGTCTTGGGCCTGCCTGCTCCACCCCCCTGACCCTCCCTCAACCTGGGGAATTGGGCAGCTGGAGGTAAGTTCTGCACACCATCCTGAGCCCCAGAGGTTTAAGATGCCACTGGTCAAGGAACTTCCCAGCTTCCCGCCATACTCAACCAGATCCACAGGTTTCAGGCCTGCCTGGTCAATGCAGTGAACTTCTCTCAATACAAGGAACTGAGCAGCCAGAGTTCCAAGGAGTCGAGGGCATAAAAGACAATTTCCAACAGGCCTCCCACAAGCCTTCTAACAACACTTGAAACATGGAACTACAGGAAAATGACAAAATGAAAGACAAAAATGCAGTCTCAAATATCCAGCCCATCTGAAGAAAGCATAGGAGCTTTGTACATAGTAGAAAATGTATGCCATAAACCTGAAATACCTGAAAAAAATAGCAACTGAAATACAGAAGCAACTATGGGAAGTTTTAAAGGAATTCAAACTAGAAATGATCTCCCAGGTAAAAGAAGAAATGACAAAAGTAATGAAACAGATGTTGAATACATCTAAAGACACAGTTTAAAAATTAGAGGAACAAAAAAAAAAAAAATAGAATCCCTGGAAGAACAATATAAGAAAGAGAAAACATGAAGCAGATTCAAAGAGGTATACAGGGAATCAAAAATTCCATTGAAAGTTCTCAAAACTGCCTCAATGAAAGTGAAGACAGAGTTTCAGACCTCAAAGACAAGTTGCAGTTAGTGAACAGGAAAGGGAAGATCATTTCCAAAATAATAAGGAATCAGGAAATAACAAATAAACAGCTGCAAGGTGATGCAAAGAAAAACAACATAATATTGACAGGGATAAATGAAAAAGAAGGAGACAACACAAATGATATCAAGAAGATATTTAGAGTAGTAATACCTGAAAATTTCACAAACAGGAGAATGGAAACTGACATATGGATCACAGAAGCATACACAACTCCAAATAGCCATAACCAAAATAACACTACAATCAGATATATAATAATCACTATCCTAGAAATCCAACATAAGAATAGAATATTAAAAGCTGTTAGAGATAAAAGACAGATCACCTATAAAGGAAATCCTATCAGAATCACAGCAGACTTCTCAACACAAACAATGAAGCCAACAAGAGTTTGGAGTGAAGTATTTCAGATCCTAAAGGAAAAATATTTCCAACTTAGACTGATGTACCCTGAAAAACTGTCCTTCAAAATGGATGGAGAAGAAAGATACTTCCATGACAAAGAACAGCTGAAGAACTTCATGACCACCAAGCCAATTCTTTAAAGAATACTGAAAGACAATTTAGGTACACATAGGAAAAAAGCCACTAAATAAGGCAGAAAATTAAACAGAATGGCAAGATAAAGATGCAACAACAGCAAGATAACATGTCAACAATAAACCAATATATAACACTTATAACTATTAATGTAAATGGTCTCAGTTCCCCAATTAAAAGAAACAGAGTGGCAGAATAGAACAAGAAACAACATCCAACCGTATATTGTCTAAAAGAAATACATCTAACCCAAAAAGAAACTCACAGACTTAAAGTCAAAGGATGGAAAACAATACTTCATGAAACAGGAACCCCCAAAAAAGCAGGGATACCTATTCTGTTTTCAGACAACCTGAACTTCAAGAACAGGCTTAGAGATAAAGTAAGTCACTACATACTATTTAGAGGAAAGCTTCAAGAGGAAGATATAGCAATCTTAAATATATATACATCAAATTCCAGAGCACCCAGCTATACAAAGCAAGTATTAAAGAAATGAAAAATAAAACAAGTAATAACAAAACTATAACAGGAGACCTTAACACACCATTGACACCAAGGGACAGATGAACCAGACAGAAAATCAGCAAAGAATACCAGAACTGAATCACAACTGTGAACAAATGGACTTGATAAACATATATTGAGTGTTCCATCCAACAACATCAGAATATACATTCTTCTCAGCAGTACATGGGACATTCTCTAAAATACACCACATACTAACCCACGGAACATATGTAAATAATTACAAAAGATTTTAAATTATCCTATGCATGTTATTAGATCATACTGCATCAAAACTAGAAATCAATGATAAAAGAAACTGCAAAAACCTCACAAACACATGGAAATTGAATAATATACTCTTGAGCAATCAGTGAGTCACAAGGGAAATTAAAAAAGAAATTAAACCATACATACAAGAAAATGAAAACAAATACAACTTACCAGAATCTGTGGGATGCAATGAAAGCTGTCCGCAAGGAAAATTTATCACACTGAGTTCCCACATCAGGAAAACAGAATGAATACAAATAAATAACCTGATGCTAAACCTCAAACATCTAAAAAAGAAGAGCAAGTCAAGCACAAAAACAAAAGAAGGCAGGAAATTATAAAAAATAGAGCAGTAATTAATGTAATAGACTAAGAAAACAATCCAAAGAATCAATGAATGAGTTTGTTCTTTGAAATAATAAATAAAATTTATAAGACCCTAGTCAACTTTATTTAAATACAGGGAAGAAAAAGCTCAAATTCTTGCGATAAGAATCAAAAAGTTGAAATCACTACAGACTCTGTGGAAATACAGAAGATCATTAACACCTATTTCAAAAACCTCTACTTTCATAGGTTCAATAAAACAGAAGAATGGCCAGATGCCTTGAAACATATGAAGTACCAAAGCTAGGTCAAGAAGATGCAATACTGCTGAATAACCCAATTTCTATTGATGAAATTGAAAATATAATTAAGTTCTGACCTACAAAGAAGAGCCCAGGCCCAGATGGATTCACTGCAGAATTCTACAAGAAATACATGAAGTATTATTGCTGACAATCCTCAAAACCTTTAATTAAATTGAAAGGAAAGCAATCCTTCCTAAGTCATTCCTGGATGCAAATAGTACCCTAGTACCAAAACCTGAAAAAGACCCAACTAAAAAACAGAACTACAGATCAATGTCCTTAATAAATACAGATGCAAATATCCTCAATAAAATTTTGGCCAATAGGATGCAGCAAATCATCAAGAAGATTATATATCAGGAACAAGTGGGATTCATCCCAGTCATGCAGGGATGGTTCAAAATACATAAATCAATAAATGTAATCCACCATATCAATAAAGGCAAAAATAAGAATCACGTGATCATTTCTATAGATGCAGAAAAAGCTTTTGATAAGGCCAACAATCATTCAAGATAAGAACCTTAAAGAAAATTGGAATAGATGGTCTTTACCTCAGTATGATAAAGACCATCTATGAAAAACAAAGAGCAGTATCATATTAAATGGATAAAAACTGACGGACTTTATCTTAAAATCATGCACAAGAAAAGGATGCCCCTTATCACCACTCCTATTCAATATATTACTGGAAATACTAGCCAGAGCAATTAGACAAGAGAGAGAAATAAAAGGAATAAAGATAGGAAAAGAGGAAGTTAAATTATCATTATTTGCAGATGACATGATACTCTACATAAAAGACCCCAAAGCTCCTCTGAATGTCTCCTAGATATAATAAATAACTTCAGCAATATAGCAGGATACAAAACCAATAATCAAAAATGAGTTTCATTCCTATCCATGACTAACAACAAAATCACTGAGAGAGAAAACATACCCTTCACACTAGCATCCAAAAAATGAAATACTTAGGAATTAATCTCATGAAAGAAGTGAAAGATCTATATAGGGAAAATTACAATACTCTGAAAAGGGAAATCAAAGAGGATCTAAGAAAATGAAAAGATTTCCCTTGCTCATGGGTAGGAAGAATAAACATTGTGAAAATGGTCATTCTTCCAAAACTACTATATGGATTCAATGAAATCCCAGTAAAAATACCATCAATATACCTCAAAGATCTAGAGAAATCACTCCTAAAATTCATCTGGAACCAGAAGAGACCTACAATAGCAAAGACAATTATAAGAAGCAAAAGCAAGATGGAAGGTATCACAATCCTTGACTTGAAGTTATTCTACAAAGCAACAGTAGTAAAATCAACATGGTACTGGAATAATAACAGAGCTGATGATCAGTGGTATATAATAGACAATACAATCACAACTACAAACACACTCAACCACCTTATCTTTGATAAAGGAGCCAAACGTTCACTGGAAGAATTCCAGTCTCTTTAATATATGGTGCTGGAAAAACTGGCTCTCCATATGCTGGAAAACTATGCTAATACCTATCACCAAGTACTAAACTAAAATCTAAATTGATCAAAGATCTGAATATTAAAACAGAAACACTAAATCTATTGGAAGACAAATTGGGTAAAATATTGAAGACATAGGAGTAGGTAGAGAATTCATGAACAGGAATCAAACTGCATGGGAAAGACTTCCCAGAATCAATAACTGGGATCACATCTTATTAAAAAATTTCTGCATGTCAAAAAAAAAAATCTCCAGCATAGTGAAAAGAAAACCCACAAAATGGGAAACTATCTTAGTGAACTGTCCCTCAAATAAAGGATTTCTATCTAAAATATATAAATAATTAAATAAAATACACACAAAATTCAAAGACCCAATCCAAAAATGGGTATCTGAGATGAATACATAGTTCTCAGATTAAGAAATACAAATGGCAAATAAATATATGAAAAAATGTTCATCATCATTACTCATTAGAGAAATGCAAATTAAAACAACACTGAGGTTCCATATCACTCCAGAAAGAATGGCCTGGATCAAGAAAATTGCCAACAACAAGTGCTGGAGAGGCAGTGGGGAAAAAGGAACTCTCTTACACTGTTGGTGAGAGTGTAGCCTTGTGCAACCATTGTGGAGGTCATTATCAATATTTCTCAAAAAGCTGGGATTGGAAGTCCCATTTGACCCAACTATTCTGCTTCCAGGCATAATTCAAGAAGAACTGAAGACATTGTATCACAGTGATATATGTGCAGCCATGTTTATAGCAGCACAATTTGTAATAGTCAGATCTTGAAAACAGTCTAAGTGTCCATCAACTGAGGAATGGATAAAAAAGTTGTGGTATTTTTATACAATGAAGTACTACTAAGCTATATAGTATGTTCATATTGAGATATTTATAAATAAATTTTCACATCTTGAGACCACACTCATATGCAAAATAAATCAATCTCACATATATGTCTTGCCTGAGATGCTAGAGGGGGATTGGGGATGAAAGGGGACAAGAGACACAAAGAATAGAGAGAAGACAGAAGTCTGATCAAGTCTCGTTTATTCAAGGAAAAAAGTATCAAATATATAGGGTATTGGGGAAGAGGCAGGTGGGTTCTGAGACGTCAACAGGTAACAGCAACAGTGGAAATACTGAAGGTTATAGATTAAATCAAATTTTCAAATTTCCCGTGCATGGGTTCATAAGCATAATCCCTGAATAGGCCAAACAAGCTAGGCAAATGGCTGCTTAACTACCAAACTTAACTCCTAGAGGGAGTTAAGGTGGTATGGCATGCAGATATAAGGTGGCAGCCAATTCCAAGGCTTCTCACACATATATAAATTGTCTATAGTCTCCCTCGTGTAAGAAATTGTTAGAATACATAAAAATATATGGTAATCATGATTCTTCATTATATTTCTTTGAAGTCATATAATGTTTACGTTCATTAGTTCGAATGGTTTTATTCTGGGTTGTTGATTTTTTTGTCTGTGATGGTATGAACAACTATTTTCAAGAAAAAAAAGACATTGCAGTAGCTATTGCTGATTTAATATAATCTTGTTTTGAAACCCTACCAAGCTTTTGTTCTTCTGACTCCATTAGTTTCATTATGTTGTATCTTATCGGATTTTATTATGTGTGATAGTGTAAACAAATTTTTTATGGAAAGGGAGACAATATAGTAAACATTGTTCATTTTCTCTTAGTTGGTTCTGAATATTTTATAGTACTTTTATTCTCTTGAATGGTTTTATACTATTTTGTTATGTTTGATACTATAGTGTATAAAGGCAGACTCAAATATTTCAAGGAAAGAGACACTATGGTAGCTACCATTATGTCGGGTTCTCTTGTGGTGAAACACTCTATTGTTTAAATTGTTCAGTACTGATCTGTTTTGTTATGTCCTTTTTTATCTTAATATTTTTAAAACAAAAGAAATATTTTTTTAAAAAATGCAAATCAGAAATAATCTCCCAAGTAAAAGAAAAATGATAAATGTAATGAAAGAAATGCTAAACACATCTAAAAAAGAGATACTTAAAAAAATTAGAGGAACAATTCAAAAAAAATGGAAACTGAATAAAGAATATAAGAAACAGAATGCATGAATCAGATTCAAAGAGATATACAGAAAATCAAAATTTTCATCAAAAGTTGGCAAAACTGTCTCAATGAAAGTGAAGATAAAATTCCAGACCTTGAAGAAATGATTGCAGCTAATAAATAGGAAAGTTCTTTTAAAAAATAACAAGAAACCAGGAAGTAACAATTCCACAACTGCGAGATGATGCAAAAATAAACAACATAAGGTTGATAGGTATAAATGAAATAGAAGGTGACAACACAAATGATATCAAGAGAGTATTTACAGAAGTAATAACTGAAAATTTCCCTAACATGAGAATGGACACTGAAATATAGATTAGTGAAGCATATAAAACTCCAAATAATTATAACCGAAGCTATTACCAGACATATAATAATCAACGTCCTTGAAATTCAACCAAAGAACAGAACATTACAAGCTGCTAGAGAGAAGAGACAGATCACCTATACAGAAAGCCTATCAGAATCACAGCAGACTTCTCAACACAAACAATGATGTCAAGAATAGCAAGTGGTGAAGTATTTCAGATACTAAATGAAAATGATTTCCAACCCAGACTGATGTACCCTGAAAAACTGACCTTAAAAATGGATGGAGACACAAGATACTTCCACAACAAAGACTAGCTGAAGAATTTCATGACCACAAAGCCAATCTTAAAAAGAATATTGAAAGATGTTCTAGACAGACATAGCAAAAAACCACTAAGCATTGCAAACAATTTGAAAGAGTGGAAAGATAAAGAATCAAAGCAGAAAATAACATGTCAGGGGTTGGAAATTTAGCTCAGTGGCCTACGCACCTGCCTTGCAAGCAGGCAGTCGTGAGTTCGATTCCCAGTATTAAAAAGAAAGGAAAAGACCGAAAAAAAAAAAAAAAAGAAAGAAAGAAAGAAAGAAAGAAAAGAAAAGAACATGTCAAAAGTGAATCAAAATATATCAGTTATAACCATTAATGTAAATGGAATCAACACTAATTAAAAGAAATAGACTGGCAGAATGGATCAAGAAACAGCATCCACCCATATGCTGTACACAGGAAACCCATCTAACCCAAAAGGAAACTCATAGACTGAAAGTCAGAGGAAGGAAGACAGTACTTCATGTGATGAGACACCCAAAAAAGGCAGGAGTAGCTTTTTTGTTTGCAGACAATATGAATTTCAAACTAAGAATGATCCATAGAGATAAAGAAGGCCACTACAAACTAGTTAGGAGAAAACTTCAAGAGGAAGACATAACAATCTTAAACATGTATGCACCAAATTCAGGACCACAGAACTATACAAAGCAAATGTTAACAGAAATGAAAAATCAATTAAGCAATAAAAGAATTGTAACAGGAGACTTTAACATGTCATTGACACAAAGGAGCAGAACAACCAGACAGAAAATCAGCAAAGAAATAGCAGAGGTAAATCACAGCTGTGAACATATGGACTTAGTACACATATACACAGTGTTCCACCTAACAACATAAGAATATACATTCTTCTCAGCAGCACTTAGAATGTTCTCTAAAATAGACCATATACAAGCCCACAGAACCTGCTTAAGTAAATGAAAAACAATTGAAATTATCCCATGCTTGCTATCGGATCATAGCACCATGAAACTAGAAATTAATGAAAAAAGAAACTGTAAAACCCCATGCACACTTGGAAATTGAATAATACATTCCTGAGCAATCAGTGGGTCACAGAGGAAATCAAATAAGAAATTAAATAATATTTACAGGCAAATGCAAATACATCTTAGTATAACCTATGAGGTTCAATGAAAGCAGTCCTCAGAGAAAAAAAAAATTTGGGTCAACTGCCACATCAGGAAAACAGAATGAACACAAATAAAAAACCTGATGATGCACCTCAAACATCTAGAAAAAGAAGAGCAAGTCAAGCCTAAAGCCAAAAGAAGAGAGGAAACTACAAAAATCAGAGCAGTAATCAATGCAATAGAGACTAAGAAAACTATACAAAGAATCAATGAATCAAATAGTTCATTCTTTGAAAGAATAAATAAAATTGACAAGACTCTAGCCAACCTTATTTTAAAAAGAAAAAAGAAAACTTAAATTCATACAATAAGGAATGAAAAGGGTGAAATCAGTACCAACAGTGTAGAAATATAGAAGATCATCAATACCTTTTTCAAAAACCTCTATTCTCATAGGTTTAATAACACAGAAGAAATGGACAGATTCCTAGAAACCTATGAATTACTAAAGCTCGGTCAAGAAGATGTAAAACTGCTGAATAACCCACTTTACATGAAATAATTGAAAATTTAATTAAATTTCTACCAAAAAAGAAAAGTCCAGGTCTAGATGGATTCACTCTGGAATTCTACAGTAAATTCACAGAAGATTCAATGCTGATATTTGTCAAACTCTTCAATGAAATTGAAATGGAAACAATACTCCCTAACTCATTCTTGGAAGCAAACATTACTCTATTACCAAAACCCCAGAAAGACTTAACTAAAAAAATTTAAAAAAAGAAACTATAGGTTAATCTCCCTAATGAACATTGATGCAAACATTTTGGCAAAGAGAAAGCAGCAAATCATCAATAAGATTATACATCAGGACCAAGTGGGATTCATCCCAGGAGTGCAGGGATGGTTCATCATACACAAATCAATAAATGTAATCCACCATATCAATAGAGCTAAAAATAAGAACCACATGCTCATCTCTATAGTTGCAGAAAAAGCTTTTGATAAGGTCCAACACTTATTTAAGGAAAAATATTACAGAAAAATGGAATAGGTGGTCTTTACCTCAATATGATAAAAGCCATCTATGACAAACAAACAGCTTACATCATATTAAATGGCCAAAAACTGAAATCCTTAACCTAAAATCAGAAACAAGACCAAGATGTCCATTATCACCACTCTTATTCAATATAGTGCTTGAAATACTAGCCAGATAAATTAGACAAGAGAGAGAAATAAAAGCAGTAAGTATAGGAAAAGAAGAATTAAAATTATCATTATTTTCAGGTGACGTGATACTCTACATAGAAGACCCCCAAAATTCATTTGAAAGACTTCTAGGTACAATAGATAAATTCTCTAATGTAGCTGGTTACAAAGTCAGCACTTAAAAATCAATAGCATTTCTTTACACTAACAACAGGACCAATGAGTGAGAAATAAGAAAAGGCACACTCTTTACAATAGCATCCAAGAAAATGAAATACTTAGGAATTAATCTTACAAAAGAAGTGAAGTGATCTTACAAAAGAAGTGAAAGAATTGTTCAGGGAAAATTATAATACCCTGAAAAAAAGAAATAAAAGAGGACCTCAGGAAATGGAAAGAAATCCCTGGTTCATGGATAGGAAGAACAAACATTATGAAAATGGCCATTCTCCCAAAATTGTTACACAGACTTAATGAAACCTCAATCAAAATACCACTAGCATAACCCACAGATCTAGAGAAATCACTCCTAAAATTCATCTGGAACAAGAAAAGATGTACAATAGCAAAGAAAATTATAAGCAGCAAAGGCAAAGCAGGAAGCATCATAATCCCTGACTTGAAGTTATTCTATAAAGCTACTGTAATAAAATGAGCATGATACTGGAAAGAAACAGACCTAAAGATCAATGGGATAGATTACAAGTTACAACTACAATTACAAACACACTCAGCCATCTTATCTTTGATAAAAGGACCAAACATGTCCACTGGCAGAAAGTCTCTTCGATAAACGTTGCTGGAAATTTGGCTCTCCAAATGCTGAAAGCTAAAATTAGACTCATGCCTATCACTGTGTACTAAAGTCTAAATGGATCAAAGATCTAAATATTAAAACAGAAACACTAAATCTGTTGAAAAACAAAGTAGGTAGAAATCTTGAAGACATAAGGGTAGATAGAGAATTCCTGAAAAGAATCAAACAGCATGGGAAATACTTCACAGAATCAACAACTGGGATAATATCCCATTAAAGAGATTTTGCATGTCAAAAGAAATCTCCTGCATAGTGAAAAGAAAACCCACAAATTGGGAAAAAAAAATTAGTGAACTTTCCCTCAGACAAAGGACTTTAAAACATACAAATAAATAAAAATATCAGATCTCCAAAATTCAAAGGCCCAATCTAAAAATGAGCATCTGAGATGAATACACAGTTCTCAGATGAAGAAATACAAATGGCAAATAAATATATGAAAAAAAGTTTAGCATCATTGATTATTAGATAAATTCAAATTAAAATAACACTGAGGTTCTATCTCACTTCAGAAAAAATGGCCAGGATCAAGAAAACTACCAACAACAAATGCTGGAATGGCTGTGGTGAAAAAGGAACTGTTCTACACTGTTGCTGGGAGCACACATTGGTACAACCACTGTGGAGGTCAGTCTGGAGATTCCTCAAAAAGCTGACATTGGAGATCTCATTTTACCCAGCTATTACACCTCTGGGCATATTCCCAGAAGAACTGAAAACATCACACCACAGTGATATGTACAACCATGTTTATAGCAGCACAATTTGTAATAACCAGATCTTGGAAACAACCCAAGTGTCCATCAACTGAGGAATGGATTAAAAAAAAAAAAGATGTGATATTTTTATACAATGGAGTACTCAACCTCTATAAAAATGATCACATTGACATATTTGTAAGTAAATGGGTGCAACTTGAGACCATAGTCACAAGTGAAATAAATCAAACTCACGTGTGTAAATACCATATAGTCTCCCTAGTGTAAGAAATGGTAAGAGTACACAAAAATCTCAATAAACACAGTGAAAGAACAAGAATCTGCTTAAAGGTGAAAGAATAATATCTCAGGGAAAATGAGGAAAAAGAAAAAAAGAAGGGAAAAGACTTATGGAATCAGTTTAGGTGCCTAGCAATGACTCTTTGATAAATACATAAAGAAAATGTAGTACACACAACATAATATTATTCAACCATATGGAAGAATAAAATCATGTTACTTGCAGGAAAATGGATAGAACTGGAGATAATATTAAGTGAAACAGGCCAGACCTGGAAAATCTAATACTACATGTTTTCTCTATTATGTGGAATCTTAGAAACATTTTTAAAATGGCATGACAAGAAAGAAGACAGACTATTAGAAAAGAGTAAAGGAACTGGAGAACTGGGAGAAAAGGGGAAGCATGATACTCAAGAGTGAAACAGCATATTACATGCATGTTGCAAATATGCTAGAATAAAACCCACTATTTTTATAATTAATGCATAGTAATGAAATAAACTTTCAAAATTTAGAAATTTGCACTGAAAAAGATAAAATTAAAAGATTTAAGAAATGTACAATGTCACAGGAAATGTTCATGCATAACAAGAGATGCACTTAATTCCTGAAAATATTACAATTCTACAAAAGAATGAATTTAGTAGGCAAAAAAAATATAGGACCATTCATTTCACAAAAGACGTAAAGTTAGCTAGAGCATGAAAATGTTCTATATGTCAAATCAATTAAAAAGTATTAACTGACAGTACTTGGTGTTGCTGAAGCAGTTGAAGGAAGAAAATTCTAAAACTGGAAATGAGAAATGGAATATTCTTTGGAAATAAAAACAGAGTGGAAAATATTGTTCGCAACAGTTTTTTTTTTCTTCATGAAATGATTCATTATGAATATTTTTAGGTATTTATCAAAGAGATACAAAATATTACATAACAATCATTCAATGAAAGGCATTGAACAAGAGATATAGAAAAACCTGAGTAGGTCTCAAAAATCATATTGTTATTAAAAGTCTGAAGTTTAGGTTCAAGTTTATATACTGCATGATCCCATATTTTATCTATCTATTGTTCTATTTATTTCATTTCCTTGTTATACATATATATTGTTTAAAGAGACAAAATATAATTTTTAGTGATGAAATGCATATCTTTACTTGACAAGAAAATACTCAGGACACCAGGACTGATGGATTTCATAGTCATAAGGAAAATGTTTGGGTTGTTATCCATAACTGTACTATTCTGATTGCTTCTGTAGAGGTTGATTGGTTGTGTCAATTTGAGACATTTAAAAGCTTAACTAAATGGGTTTAAAAACTGGACACCTACGATATAGAAGATGAGCCACCCTAGGGTGGCTCAACACCTGGGCATATAAAAGGGAAGGATGAAAGATGAATACATTCCATTCTTGGGAGAAGCTCAGGTTTTCACTTTTGGTTTTGACCTCATCTCCTGGCTTCCAGTGTAGACTCTTCAGCTTTCTGGCATAGACTCTTCAACCTTTCATCCTAGAGCCTTTGGCCTTCTGTTGCAGACCCATCAACCTGCTGGTGTGGACTTGCATAAGACACTAGGGTGAACTCCAGACCTTGGAATCCTCTGGCCTCCAGTGTGTAGACACTCTCTCCACACTTCTTCATCTGACTCTGACTGACCATTGTAAGACAATCTTGTTGTTTCATTTGCATCTGTATATCTCATGCTATATCTTTTCTCTCTTGTAAAACCCTGACTAATACAGATTTTGGTACTGAGAGTGGGGTCATTGCTGTGACTATACCTGACTATGTATTTTGAGAGACTTTAAAAATGGTTTGTGGGCAGAGCTTGGAAAGGTTCAGACATGTCTTCCAGATGTGTAGAGCTGGAGCAGCATAGGCTGTTCTGTACAGGGGGTTCTGGGCAGAGCTCAGGAGACCAGAAGGCTGATAGAAAGCCTGATGTTAAGACCAGGCTTGACAGGTTTCTGCCGGGAAGAAGGACTACATTGGTTGTTGGACTCCCTATGATGTTTGTTGTGGCTTGGCAGAAAGTTTGTCTGCATTTTTTCATGTCCATGACTTTGCCTGAGACTGAGTTTAAGGGAAATGGACTGATTAACCTGGTGAAGGAAATTTCAAGGCCGTCAAATATTGAGGCTGTGGCATGGATACTGTTGGGGGCTTTTAGCCAGATATATGTTGCAAATCAAGAGCAAAGAACCCAGCAGTATAGTTTAAAATGTTGTGAGTTTGGCGAGAAGGAAAACTCTAGTAAAGCTGTGGATTGTAAAGATAGAGCCGAGACTTTGATTGGCAAGAAGGAACAGCAAAATAAGAAAGATGGCCATGGGGCATCCCAGGAAAAGGTGGATTTCCACACTTTGCACCCTCAAAACTGTAAAAGTGAAAGAATTTGCTCAAAGAAAGCTGCAAAGAACAATGCTCCAGAATGGCAATAGGCCACATGAGGTTCCAGCATGGTGGCAGCCACATTAGGTTCCAGAATAGTGGCAGACACGTGAGGTTTCAGAATGGTGGAAGACACATGAGGTTCCAGAATGGCAGCAACATAGAGAAGCGTTTCTTTACAATAAGGTTCACAGAGTCCAGTGACTCAGGCAATCTACCCCTACAGCCAAGAGAGGAAAAAGCCTTGCTAGTGCTCCAGCTGGCAGCAAACTTTGGAGGCATCCACATGGCACTGGTTTTAGGTGCAAGGAAAATACACAAATTCCAAGGGTAAGAAGGCTTCCATCTTGATTGCAAAGGGCCTGGGAGGCCAAGCAGTGTGCCCCTAAGAGGGCAATATGTAAAGATGTAAGGGTGAAGCCAAAGATGCAGCGGAGACCCCAGAAGTTTGGAAAAGCCACGATCATGGATCATCCCAGGAAAGCTGCAAAAAGTGAGCAGAGATGGTTTAAGAGAGAAGCTGCAGGAGCTAAAATCCCTGAAAGTGCCTTGGGGTGGAATCACCCAAGCCTTTTAGATCTTGCAACCAGATTGCTTCAAATG